>NW_026607135.1:257500-332500 GCF_029890125.1 Rhinichthys klamathensis goyatoka | reverse complement strand
AATCGGTTGACTCAAAGATTCAATGACCAATCAATCCATAAACATCTATCTCATTCATGAATGACTCAGTCGTTCAAACGAATGAATCAATGACTCGCTCATTAAGACGGTCGCCTGGCGACACCTAATGACGGTTTAGTGTTATGTTTAAAAGTATCATTCTTTCCAACGATTGTTAATTAACTCATATTTGAAACATAAGCTATATTTATATATATACATACATATACACACACATACACAAAAATAAAATAAAAACACATTTGAAACGTGTTTGCTTACTAAATTGTGAGCTGAACGAAAGTTGCAGCAAATATCAGCAACAGGAGTCAAATTTCATTAATCACGAGAGTGAAGAGCTGACTGAAAAGATGATGACGGAATAGGCTATTTTATGTAAAAACGCCTATTTAAGCGAATCTGTCATTGTACTCTTTTATTGTTGTGTTTTCCGTGAAAAATAATAGACTATTGAACTCACAATTCAAGCAATCGGCCCCCGAAATTGCACTAATTTTAGTGACACTAAAAAGTATGCGGCTGCACTGGCATTCATAACGGTGCGCGTCCATGGCGACGAGCGAGCAGAACAGAGCGAACGTTTAGTTAATTTCTACTTCCATAGGAATTCATTCGAGCGCCACCATTTCAATGTCCGTGCGGACGTCCATATTATACTTTTGCTTTCAAGTTAGTGTTTTTAAACCCCCCAGCGGGAGGTTTACACAATTGGTTTACACAATCACACGTTGATTAACCGGTGGGAAAATATTCCCATAGTAACATCCCTAATATATAAATATATAAATTCAATAGGCCTACCTGATTTTGAACACAAGAGGGCAGTATAGCACTATATATGATTTGGATTATTATTATTTTTGACTAAACAACCATTCTGGCTGTTTTTAAACTTAAAAATAATTCTTAAATTGAAAAAAAGAAATAAAATGGGTTTAGTTCTAATATTTGTATAATTTTATATAAAAATAAATGGTGTATAATTACATTTTAGAAAGATATGAGACATGCCCTGATTCTTTTTTTGACATTATTGTCCTCGATCAGAGCCCTAATCTGTTTAGTTTTTCAGTTACACATTCTACATTGATTAAAAAAGAAAAATCAAATGTGTTTTTATTTTATACAGAAATAAATAATCTATCATTCAGATGAGAATAAAGTTAGTGTTAGTTCAAATTTTAAGGAAAACAAATATATGATCTGAAATATAGCACATTCATTTATAATTCATTCAGGTTCAATTACCAAACATACAAATCTCAATGTAATTTAAAGCAAACAATACATTTAAAATACATGGGTTGTATGCTATTTTTTTTTATATAAAAAGATATATATCCAAAAAGACAAGGCCTAAACTTTAACAAGGGTTAAACAATCACTGTAACAGACACAATCACACACACACACACACACACACACACGTCAAATCACTTACATTTTAGATGCAATATTGACTTTTTTTTCTGTTTCAGCAGCGAAAATAGTTAAACAAAGATCACAGCAGAACCATCGAGCATCTCACAGCAACGCGTTCTCATTACTGAATGATTCAGCATTTTGAACGAATCGGTTGACTCAAAGATTCAACGACCAATCCATAATCTGTCTCATTCATGAATGACTCAGCCGTTCGAACGAATCGTTTGAACGAATGAATCAATGACTCGCTCATTAAGACGGTCGCCTGGCGACACCTAATGACGGTTTAGTGATATTAAAAGTATCATTCTTTCCAACGATTGTTAATTAACTCATATTTGAAACATAAGCTATATATATATATATATATATATATATATATATATATATATATATATATATATATACACATATATATACACACACATATATATACACAAAAATAAAATAAAAACACATTTGAAGCGTGTTTGCTTACTAAATTGTGAGCGGAACGAAAGTTGCAGCAAATATCAGCAACAGGAGTCAAATTTCATTAATCACGAGAGTGAAGAGCTGACTGAAAAGATGATGACGGAATAGGCTATTTTATGTAAAAGCCCCTATTTAAGCGAATCTATCATTGTACTCTTTTGTTGTTGTGTTTTCCGTAAAAAAAAAATAGACTATTGAACTCACAATTCAAGCTATCGGCCCCGTTATTGCACTAATTTTAAAGTGACACTAAAAAGTATGCGGCTGCACTGGCATTCATAATGGTGCGCGTCCATGGCGACGAGCGAGCAGAACAGAGCGAACGTTTTTTAGTTCATTCCTACTTCCATAGGAATTCCCTCGAGCGCTCTGCACGTGGCCATTATCAATGTCCCGTATTTAAAAGCTCTCGGTCCTCAGTCACATACCAAATATATGTATAATGTATATATAAATATAATTTTGGACACAAGAGGGCAGTATGGCCCTATGTATAATTTTGTGTTTAAACTAAAAGAGCCCCTCCCCCCCTCCCCACACAGACACAGACACAGACACACACGAATGGCAGGGTGCATTCTCTCTGTCAGAGGGAGAGGGAGAGAAAATTCTCAGAAACATCCACATTCAAACCAAAATATCTAACTTCCTCTTGGTCTGAGCTAATGACAGTTAATTAGAAAGTTGTCCGGCTTGATCTGAACCATATGCATACCTGAGTCTGTCGAGTTTCATGCAATTTCAAGCATGCTAAGAGTCTCAAAAGCATCAAACAAGAATATTAAAGTTTGATGTGTTGCCACGGCAACAGTATCTAAGATATCAATAATCCTTTCACAGGTCTACATCTGCCGTGTGTTTACATTATACACATAAAGTTTGAAGCAAATCGGGTAAAAATAAGAGGGTGATTTCAAAGCATTTAGGAAGTGACACACTTCCTGCTGCCAGTTGGTGGCGCTATAACTTTGACTCACAATAGTCACATCCATGTGATCGGGCTCTTACAACGAACACACTGTTGAAGTTTCATCAAGATCAGTTAATGTATGCAGTAGTTATGACACACTTCCTGTTTCACGTTTCTCGCCATAATTTTGTTTCCTCGCCACGGCCAAACCGTTCGAGATATCAAAAATCCCCTCGCAAACTTTCATCCTCAATGTCTTGACTTCATGCTGACCGAGTTTCGTGCCGTTTGTTTGAATTCTCTAGGAGGAGTATTTCACATTCCATTGCGTGTGTTTTACCAACAACCCTAAATAGCCGACTTCCTGTTGGGCTGGGGTAAAAAGTAAGAGTGTGAAGTATATATGAAACGAGGAGATCTACATGTGTACCAAGTTTCAAATTATTACATGCAAGCGTGTTTGATTTATGGACCATGTTTTCGGACCCCGTTCCAGGGGGCGCTGTCGAGCCCCCCTGCCACGCCCGGGTACCATCTTCAGCCCGGCCCTGATGGCCGCGGGTTCTGACATGTGTGCAAAGTTTCAGGAGTTTTTGAGCATGTTAAGGCCTCCAAAAGTGTCCAAAAGGTAGCAGAAATAATAATAATAATAATAATAATAATAATAATAATAATAATAATAATAATAATAATAATAATAAATAATCCTAAGGAAAACAATAGGGCCTTCGCCCTTTGGGCTTGGGCCCTAAAAAATATAATCCTAAGGAAAACAATAGGGCCTTCGCCTTTTCAAGGCTTGGGCCCTAATAATAATAATAATAATCCTAAGGAAAACAATAGGGCCTTCGCATTTTCAAGGCTTGGGCCCTAATAATCCTAAGGAAAACAATAGGGCCTTCGCCTTTTCAAGGCTTGGGCCCTAATAATAATAATAATCCTAAGGAAAACAATAGGGCCTTCGCCTTTTCAAGGCTTGGGCCCTAATAATAATAATAAATAATCCTAAGGAAAACAATAGGGCCTTCGCCCTTTGGGCTTGGGCCCTAATAATAATAATCCTTAGGAAAACAATAGGGCCTTCGCCTTTTCAAGGCTTGGGCCCTAATAATAATAATCCTAAGGAAAACAATAGGGCCTTCGCCTTTTCAAGGCTTGGGCCCTAATAATAATAATCCTAAGGAAAACAATAGGGCCTTCGCCTTTTCAAGGCTTGGGCCCTAATAATCCTAAGGAAAACAATAGGGCCTTCGCCTTTTCAAGGCTTGGGCCCTAATAATCCTAAGGAAAACAATAGGGCCTTCGCCTTTTCAAGGCTTGGGCCCTAATAATCCTAAGGAAAACAATAGGGCCTTCGCCTTTTCAAGGCTTGGGCCCTAATAATCCTAAGGAAAACAATAGGGCCTTCGCCTTTTCAAGGCTTGGGCCCTAATAATCCTAAGGAAAACAATAGGGCCTTCGCCTTTTCAAGGCTTGGGCCCTAATAAAAGAGGAGAAAAAAAAAAATAATCCTTAGGAAAACAATAGGGCCTTCGCCCTTTGGGCTTGGGCCCTAATGAAGCCTAACTGATCCGCACAAAGTGTCAGCATGCGGCTGCTAATATTGTCTGGGCCAGGGCTTGTACAAGACTTACTATGTTTAAAAGTGTTCACAACATTGCGTTCAGAAAAAAAAGGAGTAGTAAAAGGACCAGAGTTAATTAAACTGTCCCTTAATGCACCCGTTTCTGTACTATAATCGTGGACATCGAACCTAGAATAAAACTTATTAAACTCCTGCGCCAGAGCAGAATCTGCCGCAAAACCTTCTAAAAATGTATTTTTCCTTGATTTGTCATTAAGTCCAACAATATTTTTAACACTGTCCCAGGCTGAGCCCAAGTTATTATTTCTTAATTGTCTTTCTACTTTATCTTTGTAACCCAATTTACACCTTTTTATTTCCCGTTTGATCTCTTTTTGTATAGAGTTTACTTCAGTAACACTGCCTTGTTTAAAAGCATGTTTCTTCTTCTTTAACAGGATTTTGAGATTTTTGCTCACCCAGGGTTTACTGTTGGGGTAAATCTTTACCTCTCTATCCGGAATTACGGTATCTTCACAGTATGAGATCCAGGAACTGACAACATCTGTGAGCTCATCCAGGTCCATAGATGATGTAATAAACTCCTCCCACAAAGTACAGTCCAGGGAACCTTGCAATTCTTGTACAGCATCCTCAGACCAAAGTTTCACCCTTTTGGTGAGAACTTTTCCCCTCTGTAAACATGTACGATAAGCACAAGTTCAAGTTCAACTTGAACTTGAACTTAATAATAAATGAAACAAGTAAATATCACCAGAGACAACTAGACTACTAGAATATAACATCAGGCATGTAGAGCACACCTTGAAGGAGATTTGTCTCCTTTAAGCCCCAGACCTTCAACTGTTATTTCATAATCAAGCATCAATGTAAATTTATATGCTTTAATGTTGAACGTAACATCACTTACACACAGTAACTTTGAGACATTTATTGGCATTAACTGTATGGCACTCAAGCAATTTATTTCATAAGCAGTAAGTGCATGTCTATGGCTGTAGTTATAGTCGTCGACTAAGGTCCTTCATTTTAACAGTGTAACATATAGGCCCGGTTTCACAAAGAGCGCTTAGACTATGCCAGGATTAGGCCTTAGTTCAATTAGGGCATTTAAGTAGCTTTTATAAACTCTATTAAGTCTTAGAAAAAAACATTTCTGGTGTGCATCTTGAGACAAAACAATGGCACTGACATATTCTAAGATATAAACATTACGTTGTATTTGATATATATTTTATATATCTCCTTATGGCATAACGTGTCATTACAATTCCCAATTTGAAGGTCACTTTTGCACCTGTTAAATTTAGGAATGTAAAAAAAAAAAAAAAACATATGGAAAACACTCTGTAGCATCAGACTGGATAGATCTCCACGCTACTGTTAGTAACCTGTATTCCACTCCGGCCTTTCCAAAATTTTGTGTCTTTCCCGCCATGTGTGAAACGGATAAACCGAACTCCAAGTCCATAATCCATAAAGACGTGTGCCATCTGAAGCAAAGCAGAATTCACACAGGGACAGTTACGCGATTATTATTAGTTTGTTTACAGAGGAATAACTGCACTGTCTGTTATTCTACTCACTTGATACCATGGATACATTTTTCCCTTTTGAAAGGAAACTTTCTCAGGCTGAAAGGTACTGATGGTTTTCTTCTTCTCATCAAGCAACTCTACACAGATCCGATATTCACTTCCACAATCAGAGTGTGGGGTATACCTGCAGATAAGACATCACAGAAATGTGGTTCTGTTCAAAATCAAATATTTGTGTTTCCATATTAGAACCTGATTTAACATGGGTACTGTGTTCTTAAAGGGATAGTTCACCTAAAAATAAAACTGTCATCATTTACTCACCATCCCGTCGTTTCAAACCTCTGTGACTTTATTTCTTCTGTGGAACACAAAAGGAGGCGTTTTAAAACTCCAATTTGATTCCAACATTGGACAGCATCGACTATTTTATGAATAAAAAACACTGAGACATTTTTCAAAATCTCCTTTTGTGCTCCACAGAACAAAGAAACTCACACAGATTTGGAATGACAAGAGGTGAACTATCCATTTAATGATATTTAAATTAAATTATGTCCTATGTGTGTGTTTTTTTGTTTAGTTATTTTTGACTCTGTTGTGTAGGACAGTAGAGACTTGACATAAAACAATGTTGAAGAGAGAGGGGGGAACAGGAGTGGAAAGTACCACGAGCCAGGACTTGATCTCAGGTTACCTGAAGCTTAACCGCACCATTTGTGTCAAAGCTTATGCAGATTCTTACAATAAAATTAAAAATATTATTTTTATAAATATGATTGTCATACAGCTTGGATTCTCATACTGCCAGGCACAATTTCAGCATAAGGCACATGTGACCCAGATGGACAGGTCATTTACAAGAATTAATCACATAAAATATGAAATTCAACACCTAAAATACTGTAGCATGAAATGGGAGTTTGAGTGACTCTCACCAGTCTGATATTTTTATATGAGGTTGCTGTTGATCCATGAAAGCACCACTATAACCTTCTTCCGTCAAATCAATCAGCTGCTTCTTCAAACATAACCTGAGGACAAAGTTTGAGTGATTCATGTGTGGATTGGGTTCATGATTGATTTATTTTCAAATTGTTACATATACTGAAATTAAATGAGCTGAAGGATCTACAATATCAAACATACCCATATGACGTTACAAAACATCTGGTGACCGGAAATATTTGCCCATTTCTTCCTGTCTCCCAGTGGTCACCTCCATTCTGTACAATCTCCCATCCTTGAAGTCCATCTAATTAAAACATCAGAAAAGAGACATTCCCTGAAGCAAAGATTCCTTATAGTGACACTTATTGTACAATCTTAATGTTAAGGCTCACTTTGTGCACTGGGATTCTTGAGCAAGTTACGATTTCTGAGACTGAACCTGCAGGTGGAAACACAAAGTTATGTTGCGCATTTTGATGATATTACAGTAAACCAACTGAAACACAAATAATAGTAGCTACTTTCGCATTAGTTTTATGTCAAACATCACTCTTCTAATTTACTGCAGCAGGACTCTAATCTGCTTCTGTAAAACTGAAATATATCTGGCAGAGAGGAGCGTCTTGACGACTCACTACCGGCTGACGCTGTCAGAGCTGAGATCCGTTATATATACTGCTTGACGGTTTAGATATCCCAATAGTCACAGGATTCTGGACTTCAAAAACCGCTGAATCAGGATCTAATTCTTAGGGATCACGTGTTTACTGTTTATCGACAATATAGAACACTGAGTGATTGTTGATGGCATCAAAGCCCCTCCCACAACTCTGATAAATGCAATAAGGCTGCAGTAGGACAGGACATGTTATGGGAAACGTATTATGGTACAACTAGACATAAGGTAGCCAAGAGACTCATCACCCATTTTGAGAAGTTAGGTTATACATTTGATAAAGTGTATGATATTTCTCACTGTCATTCAGTGTCGGCGCAACGAGTGGGTTCAGGTGCCAACCCTTCTGTCATTTAAAAATATGAAATATGGTAAATATGAATGTTAGTGCATTTTCTGAATACTTTTATTATTACTATTATTAAAAAAATCGAACTATTATTATTGTTACTTTTATTTATTACACTCTTTATAAAGTTTAGAAATTCCTTAAAATGATTTTCATAAGCTCTGGTCAGAGCAAAATAAAATGAATGAGTGGTTTGATTGGTTTGTAAAGTATAATTAGCTGTAAATAAACCTCACTCCCCTGGCCTTAAGAGGCATACCAACAGCTGACGCTAGAGGCTGTGGTCATTAACAAGCCCAATGCTTGATGCTGGTTTCAAGTGGGCGGATCGGAAATAGTTAACATTTGCACTTTATTTTCATCTTTAATGTTTTGTTTCATGATATGCCTACATATAACTTGTATTTTCATTGTGAATTTTGATAAAAAATAATTCATTGATAAAATTAATAAATATGTTTTACAATAAAATAAATAATAATGCTGAAAAACACTACCAGTCATCAGCTGAATAGATCTCCACACTACTGTTAGTGAGCCGTATTCCATAATGGCCTGCCCAGAACTGGGTATCCTTCCCACCGTGAGTGAAACGGATAAACCGAACTCCAGGTCCATAATCCTTAAAGACGTGGGCCATCTGAAATAAAGCAGAATAAACACAGGGACAGTTAAGCTTTGACTATTAGTTTGATTACAAGGGAATAACTGGACTGTCTGTATTATTCTACTCACTTGACACCACGGCTCATCATTCCCAAATGAAAATATAACTTTCTTAGGCTGAAAGGTTCTGATGGGGTTTTTCCACTGATCAAGCAACTCTACACAGATCTGATACTCACTTCCACTAACAGAGGTTGGGGCATACCTGCATCAGACAAACAGCAAATAAAATTCTTCCTATTAACAAAGTGGCCTTTCATATTAAAACCTGATTTGTGCCAAATGCTAGTACTGTGTTCTTAAAGGGAACCTAAAAATGAAAATTCATCATGTCGTTCCAAACCTATATCAATTTCTTTATTCTGAAGAAAAAAAATTATGTTTTGAAAGTTGGATAATGGACCCCTTTGACTTTCATTGTATAGGACAAAAAACACTGAGACATTTTTCAAAATATTTTCTTTTATGTTCTACAGAACATAGAAAGTCACACAGGTTTGGAATGACATGAGGGTAAGTGAATGATGACAGAATTTTTATTTTTAGGTTAACTATCCCTTTAATGACATTTTAATACATTTTTACGAACAGAAATAAGATTTATTTTTGGCACTTTTGCCTTTATTTTGTAGAACTAAGACTTCACAGGAAACAATGTTAAAAAGAGATGTGGGAGCGGGATCGGAGAGTACAAAATAATCTGCCGATAACAAAAAATAAATAAATAAATAAATATGAACGTCATAACACTTTGGGTTTTAATACTGCCAGGCACAGTTCCAGCATAAGCCATATGTGACCCAGAGGGACAGGTCATTTGCAAAGAAATGATCACATAAAATATGAAATTCACCTCCTAAAATACTGTAACATGTAATGAGAGTTTGAGTGAACACTCACCAGTCTGATATTTTGATATGAGGTTGCTGTTGATCCATGAGAGCACCACTATAACCTTCTTCCGTCAAATCAATCAGCTGTCGTTTCGAACATAGCCTGAGGACAGAGTTTATCAGAGATTCATGTGTGTATTGGCTTGATGATTGAAAATTTTCAGAACATTCAAACATACTCATAAGATGTCATAAAACATCTGGTGACTGTGTCCAGAAGGGGTTTCCTATTTTTTTCCGTCACCCAGTGGTCACCTCCACTACGTACAATCTTCCATCCGTGAAGTCCATCTGATAAGAACATCAGAAAAGAGACGTTACCTGCAGCAAATTTTTTTTTTTACAATTGTTATTGTGCAATCTTAATTATATGAGTCACCTTGTGCGCTGGGATTCTTGAGCAAGTTAGGTTTTGTGCATCTCAACCTACAGGGGGAAACAAAGAAGTTACGTCTCATATTCTGAAGATACAGTAAATATGAGAGAAATCTCATATTTTTTATTTGAGAGAACACCCCCCAAAAATGTGTACATGCCCCCTCATCTGCTTATGTAAAACTGTCTTGTGGTGGAGAGTCTTGTCGGCAGAACTATTATTAGGGGCCAAGCACCGAAGGTGCGGAGGCACCTATTGTATCTGTTCTGGTTCTTATTAGGGGCCAAGCACCGAAGGTCAAACTGTTTTCAATAAACGCACAAACTAATTTTACGTAGCGCTTGAAAAAACAGACGTAAGGCTGTTTCTCCGCAACTCCGCAATCTGTCGCGCTGGTCGTGTTTGACCATTTGTTTGACGGACGTAGCAACAGTAACTAAGGGGGGAGGGGCTCGGCGAAAGGCTAATGGTGCGTTCAAGTCATCTCGTATAGATTGTATTTACGAGTTGAACGCACTTGAACGCCACCACAATGTCGTAAATACCAGTGGGGAGCTCGGGATTTTCTCTAAGCCCCGATCTTTCCGAGTTCTTTCCGTCACTGAGAAACATGGCGGAATACCACAATACTTAAATATTATGCAGTGATATTGTCAAGGTTTTCTATTTACAGCGCAGTTAAGCTAATTGCTTGCACAGAATATGATGGCATTATAATATAACAATGCAACATGTAACGATAAAATTGGCAGTGGCTTCATAAATTAATTAAAAACATTAAAAAACAAAGTACATCTGATGCACATTTCTTTGTTCTTCATTTTCTAGAACAAGAGTTTAATGGTGCGTTCACATCGGACGCGAATAGCGCGTCAGGCGCAAATTATTTCAATGTTAAGTCAATGCAAAGATGCGTTACGTGCGTAAAAAAATCCTGCGGCGCTAATGAGGCGTAGACGCGAATACGCCTAATTCGTGCGTCAAGTTCGAATGTTTTATGTAGTGCTTTTTGTGCATTCTCGCGTTTGACGCGAATTCGCGTCTGCCGCCCGAGTTGAAAAATCTGAACTTCTGCGTCAATTCGCGCCGCGTTAACCAATCAGGAGCCTGCTTACTGCTGTCACATGGTGAAGTGACAGTTTATAATGTTATTTTATGTTTGGCCTCAATAAATTATTTTGTAATATGACTAAAATTCTTGGTGAGCAAAGCAAATATTTCAAATAAAAACGCGATTTCAATATATGAGAGATACTCATTTTGTATTGAATGCTATTTTTCCCATATCTATTCTAGATTATATGAAACATTATTATTCTAATGTAAAGACAACAAACACAATTTTAAACACAATAAAAACTTTTTTTTAAATCACAAGACAGGTTTCACTTTTGGAGGCTCCATTTATTATCAAAACAAAAATAAATGACAGATTAGGTGGGTGCGGGCGAGGGTGAACCTCGCGCCGGGCTGTAGAGCGCGGGCTCGACAGGCATAGACCACTCGAGGCCGAGGCCTTATACGGCCTATGCTGTCCTCGTCAGCGTCCTCACTGTTAGGTCCACCAAACCTAGCTCCTGGAGCAAATTGTGAAACTCCTGAAACCCTCCGGAGGGTCTGGTGGACCCGAGTACAGCGACGATGTCCCCTACGCAGCTGTTTCTGCTCTCCAGAGCATATACGAGCGGTGACTCTCGATTAATGCTAATGCTCGATAAACATCTAAAAAGATGGCCGCCAACGGGTTTCGAAACTTTCGCCTCCGGATTTTGCCTCTGACTGTGCTTTCACACCGGACATCAAATTCGCGCCTGCCGCGTCTAGTTATACGCTTGACCACTTTGTGTTAATTCACATGTCAATGGCGAAATTGACGCACGTAAAAACAAAAGTTTGAATCGAAATTTAAGCGCGTCAATTTCACCGTTGACATGCGGCAGGCACGAATTTGATGTCCGGTGTGAACGCACAGTAAGAACCTTACTGTATTTTTGTGTAATTAATTAAGTGAAAGTACTCCGCCATCTTACTCCGACGAAAGTGACTTGAACGTGCCTGCCGTCGTAAACACGACTTCCCACCTCGTACGTACGAACTTCCCAGGAGGACTTGAACGCATCATAATTCCGCATTAACATTAGATTCTGCATTAATTGGCCAATTCCGCGATTCCGTCCGCGCGGAAATTAAAGGGACCTACTTGGGTCATGCCGAGAACATAGATACCAAGTTTGACGTATTTGGACGATTTTCCTGTCCGCCATCTTGATTTTCAGTGAATACCTACTTTTTTCAAACTCCTCCTAGGCCGTTTGTCCGATTTTCACCAAATTCGAATCGTATCATCTCCAGACCGTGCTGACTAAAAGTGCTGAATATGGATTTTGTGTTGATAGACAAAACTGTTTTCTTATACTGCAGCAGCATATTTGAGGCATTTGGCCAAAAGGACTATTCAGGCTTAATATCTGCAATGCCTCGACATATTGACACCAAACTTTGTATGTGTCATTGTCACCTCACTCTGACCACACCACATCAATTTCATAACTTCGCCATCAACTGGTCGAAAGTGATAATCCATTAAATCATACTTTTAGTTAATGTATATGATTTTTCAGCCATTTTACCAAAATTCTTTTAAAATGTCTTTAATTGCTCCTTGCTGCAGTTGATCCGCCACTCCCACCCATGATGGCATCTGTTGCCGCTTCTTGCGCTTGGCCCCGGTAATGGCTGCTTGCAGCTATATTATTTACTTCTTCTTGGTTTAGATATCCCATTATTCAAATATAAAAATTCAGCCTATACGGCCACACGTTTCCCTATTAATGTTTTGCTGTAGTTACGGCCTTTAAATTGGAATATCTAACTAAATCAATGAATAAATAAAGGACAGAAACAAATAATAATAGATATTTTTAATATACTGCAAATGTGTTAAATATTCATATTGCATTATATTGCATGCTATTAATTATTGAATTAATTTTTAATAGCCTTTACTTAAATTATTTTATTTGAACTGATCATATCTACACGGAAGAAAAAGTCATAACTTCATCCTTAATTCATGGGATTCAAGCTATAAAGCTCTTAAGATTGTAAGGATTCAGGGCGGATCTAATCCGTGGGGAATTTGCATAAATTAATTAATAATTGGTAATTAATAATTATTCATACATGTTTGGATTAGATCAATCTTACATTGAATTTACTCTCCCTCTAAGGGAGGATCTATCATTTTACCTGCATGCATACGTGTATCCTTGCATTTTAACTACAAGTTGATTGCATAGATCACGTTTTACAGACAGGTAAAATTTAATTAGCTCAATTGTCAGATTAATATTGGGGGAATCCCACATATCATCTTACTTCATAGGATTTCAGGAAACGCAATTCTCTGGCCAGAAGAACTGGGTTTTCTGCCCTATAAACACATACTCATAAAAAAAGGTATTTTTAATTTATAAAGCCGTAGCTTGATCTATTCATTTCAGAGGCCTGGAGTATGAGCAGACACAGTAACATCAATCAAAATGAATATAATGGATTTAATAAAGGCATGACTACTTATGTATTTACTACGGTTACATGGGATATATGTATTTACAAACACATAGACAACAATGAACAATACAATAAGACATCAGTGAACGAGAAATGCATAAAGTTTGGACAATGGATAACGTACACGCGTGAGCGAGTAAGAGAGAGAGGAAAGGGGATGGGGAGAGAGAGAACAGAGAAATTGGGAGAATTTCATTGGCAGGAAGACATTCACCTCTCTGATAACAACACGAAACATCATCTTAAAACTTCTTAGAAGCTCTATAAAGAGATATACTTGCGCAAGTTTCTTGGTCTCTCTGTATCGCGGCAATCCTGCGCGGCCTTGTCTGGCCGCGTGCGTGAGAGGATTCCTATGTGTGTGAGGAAGCATCACGTGGGCTGCTTGGTTCACAGTCTTTGGGGTAACATTACCAAAGGGAAATAGTTCGGCTGAGTTCGTTTCACTTCGTAGAACGGAGGAATCACGAGGAGTTAATGTTCCATCTGTGCATGGCTGGCGAAGAAGCGCGTGCTTCGCTCGGTCCGGCGCGTCACGCGGTCACGTGCGCGTGTTTCTCCTTCAAAGCGAGCGCGCGCTCGTTTAAAGGTCCCTTGTAGATGGATTTGCTGAAGAGATATGTCACGGGGTTTTCTTTTCAATCGTCGATTGGAATTAAACACAGAGACTTATCTACAACTGAAAAACACAAACTAAACTAGAAACAAATAAAAGAAAGGCGAAGAGCTCGCCCGGAGGCGAGACGTTACATCATGACACGAGGACACGGGAGGAAGAGAGCGAGTGAAGGGGAGAAGCGTCATTTATCACTTTCGGAGAAATCCAGCCTCTTCCTGTTGGCTTGGCCAATTAGAGGGTTGGAAGTTTACAGGCGGGACTTTGGGTTTATGGCCCTTTGTCTCCAGAGAGAGACATCTGAAACCCTAATCTCGTCGGTTGTTTAAGAGAAGAATCTTCACAATTCTTATAATACTAATGTGTCACAAAGTTTAGCAAAATGTAATGTCAATTAACAAATGGGGAACGAAGATTGGAGTTTATCGAGACCAAACTTGCCACAAATGGATTTGGTTAAACATTAGTGGGCAGAGTTTGAAACATTATCCAATTAAGAGTTGTCGAGAAACATAGACCAAACCACAGAAAGGCAACTCATGAAATAGGGAACTTAGATACATCGTTCATACAATTCTCAAGTGGATATATAATAGCATATATATATGAATACAGGATTCATTTCTCCTCCTTGGTTAGAATTCAGAGAGAGAGAGAGAGACATACTTCTCTGACATTCCTGGTGCGGTCGTAAATGCTGTTATCTAAGACTCCAGGCTCTGACAGTATGTTAAGTTTTGGTTCTTACTGTCCCCAAAAGCTGGTGCACATAGAATCATAACTTTTACTGTAATTTCTTGTATCTGATTAATTCCGCTGGATCATGAGAATTAAAACAAGACCAAGAACGACGTATAACAATACTGGGAATAGACAGTTAAATGTAAAAATGCATAATGATAAAGTCACAGTTATTCCAATGTGACATGGGCAAATGGACACACATAAAAAATATCTGGTTGAATGTCTTTTAAAGAAAAGAAGTTCCTTTGGGACATTCCAAAAATGTCATAAAATGTCTTAATGTCTTGTAAGCGGACACCACGCTCTGTCCTGAGTGTGGGTGTCAGCTGTGGGGGAGGTGTGTGTGTGTGTGTGTGTGTGTGTGTTTGTGTGTGTTTTTTCAAGTTCCAGGCCTTTTGGGGCTAAAGGCTTTGGGATTTTAGCACGAAGGTATTTAGTTATTCAGATTCACCCTGGCCCAGTCCTTACAAGATGATATAAAACTATAAAGCCCATCTGTTGCCCCAAAGAGAAGTTTCCAGTTCTTGGATAGAATCCAGAGTTTAACAGTAAGATCATTAACGAGGTAAAAAACCATGCTCCTCATTACCATGGTTTTATGATTAACCATGGTAATAATAACATAATAACAACAACAGCAACGATAATAATACTAATACTAAGAATAAACTATGGTATTTGTAATGAAAAAACTTAAACATGAAAAAAAAAACTCTAAAAGTATACCTTAATATTACCTCAAATTTAATTTAAAGCTAATAGTAAGAATATTAAATCTCATAATGCACAATTTCTAGAGTGTTAGTAAGTGCGTGTGCATGGTAATTTTTTATTGGGTGGTGTTGTGTGGATTAAAAAACATGTAAGTTTACATGTAAGTTTACATGGTCGGAGCTATTCATTCTGGTTTCAGCTGGTTTTGCCACAGAGCCTTTAATGTTCACTTATTATGTTGTGCTTGTGTCGAATTCAAATGGATCAAGCAACTGGCACTGGTTATCATATCAATAGAGCAGCTAAAGCGTCAAGCGAGTTTGCCAGCGTTGTGGGTGAGACGGTCCAGCTGCTCTAGCGTTGCGACTGCTGGATGTGCGTGCGGTTTAATCAGGTAGTGCCGTTTCATCACTTGGCTTTTGGTGTTCGTCTCCCATTCACTCGCAGCAGGGCTGGAATGAAAAAAAAAAAAAAAAACGGACCCCAATTAATCTAATCAAAACAAAACGAATGGGCCACCGATGTACGAGTTTTATGGGCTGTTAGACAATTTTTTCTGTGAGAATGCACACACAGTTGCAATGATCAGGCACTCGATGGATGTCATCAGAAATGCAATTAATCATTTGCATCCAGAGCAAACCCCTGTGATTGCCTTTGACCAGCCAGTGTTTGCCTTGGCCAAGCAAATACAGTGGAAGTGGCCAGATAGATATGGTGAAATTGTGATTCTTTTTGGGGGTCTCCACATTGAGATGGCATTCTTGAGGACTTTAGGAGACTGCAAGGAAGTGGTTGGGTAGAGGCTCTTGTTCAAGCAGACATTACCACAACAGGCACAGCTGACTCTTTCTTAAAAGTGGCCCATGTTGCTCATACAAAGAGAGCCCACCAAGTAACAGTGGCTGCATTGTACATTTTGCAACGTGCTGCATATGATAATTACATGAATATGCATTCCTCCAGTGATGTGCTGAGCTTTGATGAATGGTGCAAGAGGCAAAAAGATAAAAGATCAGCTCTTAATCACTTTTCACTGTGATGTCTAATTTTGATTACATAACATGAATTTACAGATAATTCATTAACCCATGTATAGTAATATTTTGTATTACAGGAGCAAATTTTAAAACATATCTTATATTTTAAAGTTTAAAGACCTTCTTTGTGAAAGTGTGTTCATATTTACATGTATTTCTGCTGAAATGTGTTATTGCATTTTATGTTTCTGGCAGCTTTTAATCCATTTTCCCATTACGAAATCCGTATTTAGTGGCCATTTTCAATTTTTTTTTAAACATATCTTATATTTTAAAGTTTAAAGACCTTCTATGTGAAAGTGTGCTCATATTTTCATGTATTTATGGTGAAATGTGTTATTGCATTTTATGTTTCTGGCAGCTTTTAATACATTTTCCCATTACGAAATCCATATTTGGCGGCCATTTTGAAAAATGCCCGCCATGACCCCCAGGGGTCAAATTTCAAGCGCCTACGGTCCTAAATCTGTTCAGACCCCCTTTGTGAGCCTTCCTACCAAATTTGATGCTTTTATCGCAAAGTGATTGATTTTTGCGCTTAACCGCCCCACTATATTGTGGCACTAACCACACCAAATACAGTAGTGGCTAAAAGTGTTTCCTAACGATCCGCTAGCTGCCCGCCCCATAAGCAGTCCTTCAGAAAAAAAGCGTCTCTGTAGGCAGCCTAGGCTCTGAGATCTGCACACAAAAACGTACTCGGTTACTAACGTAACCTCGGTTCTCTCTAGAAGAGGGAACGAGTACTGCGTAATATCTTACGCTAGGGGAAAACCTCTTTTCCACGAGATATTGAAGCCAAAAATTATCCTTAATTTTGAATTAATGTAAAACGCGTTGCGGCAGCATGCAGACATAGGCAAGGCGGCTCGCGTGCCTATTGGCTGTCCTGCGGCAACTACAGCAGCCTATCGAGAGAGGCCCTTGGTGACGTCAGATCCAATGGGGGCGCTTCGCCCCCACTACGTCACCTCCCGCCAAAGCGGGCGTGGCCTGGGGCTATAAATATAGCTTGATGGGCTGAAATAATCTGGTTTTTCATCGCCGAAGCAAACCAGAGCGTGTTGCAGGCACGGCAAAGATACGCAGTACTCGTTCCCTCTTCTAGAGAGAACCGAGGTTAGGTTAGTAACAGAGTACGTTCTCTTACGAGAGATTCTCTCGTACTGCGTAATATCTTAAGCTAGGGGAACACAGTGTAAAACGCCGTGCGTGCTGGGATCCAACACCAAAGTCCCAAGGGCAGGTGCCCGGGGCTCATATAGTGCATAATCACCAGGGACTCACAAAGAGTCTGAGAAGAGAGGCTAGAAGCGTCATTCCCAATAAGTTAGCGTCCTAAGGGAGCTAATCACATTAACAGTGTTCCACACAGTCAGGGTGAAAATGTTCGGCCTGAACTGGGTAACGGTATGGATCTTCCTTTTGCCCATGGAGTAATTTTAGCGATCAGTGAGCTGTGCTCAAGCGGTTGTAGTATTGTGAGCCAAAGCAACGGGGCAGACAATACTGTTTTTAGACCGAAAGTAGTTTAGCCTGTAAGGCGGGAACCTCTAGGTTATAAAACCTTATAAATGTAGATGGGGAGGCCCAGCCTGCCGCCATACAGATATCCTGCAAGGTAATCCCGCTAGACCATAGGTCGGCAACCCGCGGCTCTAGAGCCGCATGCGGCTCTTAAGCGCCGCCCTAGTGGCTCCCTGGAGCTTTTTCAAAAATTTGAAAATGGAAAAAATATTTTTTGTTTTAATATAATTTCTGTAGGATGAAAAACATGACAAACATTCTTAAAGTTTTTCAACGTTGTAAAAATGTGTATAATAAATATTTAATTTCAACATTTCTGTCAACGAAGAATTTACGTCATAGACTGTGACACACGTGTCTGTCAGATGGCGTGATGCCAGACCAGTGGCTGACAAACAAACAAACAAACAAACAATGTTGTTTTCGTCAACGATGACGATAACGAAATGATTTCGTTGACGCGCTTTTTTTTATGACGATAACGCGACGATGACTAGCTAAAAATGGCTCTAAGGTGACTAAAACATGACGAGACGTTTTCGAGTTTTCGTTGACAAGACGAGACGGAACGAAAATGACTGTAAGTCTGACGTTCGCAATGCATGTCATTTCTGCCTATTTTGCGTGAACTCTGTCTGTTTTGAGCTAAAAAAGTATCAGCAATGCTGCCAATTCCTATCATTGTTTTGGGTACCAATGCCGCGTGCGCACCAGATTTCATACAACACTCTGCGGCTGCGGCTAGTCACTCACAACACATATATAAGGACCATGGCGGCGAAGCTAATAAACGGGCTTGGTGGTCGGAAACGACGAGATGATTTATGGACATCTAGGCTACTTTCAGTTTCAGTATAATCCACTGGTTCTCAAAGTGTGGGGCGCGCCCCACTGGCGTGACAGATCTCCTCCAAAACGGGAGGAAATTTTTATCTTTATTCGTTCATGGTGAGTCCGCATCGTCAAATTCATCTTTGCAGCGACACCGAAAACACCAGTTTATTAATAAACAATTAAATGTCTCCTTGCTATTTTTTTACACATTCATAATCATTACTTTTGCCGGTTCTTTGTGGCAAGCTTTATGCGTGCGGTCGTGCGTTTGAGTGCGGCTATAACGCTCAATATCCCGTATAGCCTATTTAAGTAATTCAATTAATTTAAAGGGGCGATTTGTCCACTAATGGCTTAAATGAACAACTACTAGTCGACTAGAATAAAACCTTTAGTCGGAGGCAGCTCTTATTCCACATATTCTCAAACCAGCAGGCTATTCTGTGTTGAGCGCGCGACCCTGAGCTGAATGAGCGAGCCGAGGAATATTCAGAAATGCGCTCTCCGCTCATGCTCTGATCAGAACAAACAAGGAATATTAAAGTAATTAATCATTAGTTTATATCTTATACACTGCCCATACACTACCCATCATTTTAATCCCATATCAAACACAGTATATGTTATGTCTATTTTATCTATTTAAAAAATATATCACGTTTTTAAGTAGGCTAAAGGCAGAGAGCTGTGTGCATTCTTCTTCCCTTTGCCACATCATATCTCTGTGAGATGGGCTTTTCAGTTTCCCTGAAAACAAAGTACAGATCTCAGCTGAACATTGAGCATGACTTTTGAGAAATTGTGCAATTCAAAACAGGCTCATTGCAGCCACTAATGCAGGGATAGACTTGTCTTGCCAAATGGATTTCTATTCTTTTCTTTTTTTTAACAGATTGCAAAGTGGCACTTTTATTTCTTTTCTATTTTTGAACTTGATACCAATTTTGACACAGCCACATTTTATTTTTTCTATTTTTTTAAAGACTTTTTTTTTTTTTTTTTTTTTTTTACTAAAATTGACTAAAACCTGATTAAAACCTTTTTGCGTTTTCGGCGACTAAAACTTGACAAAAACCTTTTTTTGTTTTCGTCGACTAAAACTTGACTAAAACTATTACGTTTTTAAGTGACTAAAATGTGACTAAAACTAAAAGCATTTTCGTCCAAAAGACTAAGACTAAGACTAAAACTTAAAGGGCTGCCAAAAACAACACTGCAAACAAACAAACCGGCGGTAGTGTCATGGGCCATGGATCCCAAGGGAAAAAAAGAGAAAGATCCTCACCCTCCGTCTCACAACCTTCTCGGGACCCTTGCACATCTTCAGCGTCTACGCCCCCACACTATGCTCCACAGCTGAGGATAAAGATGCTTTCTATTACGAACTTGAGGCTAAAATCGCGGAGATTCCACCGAAAGACAACCTGTTCATGCTCGGAGACTTCAATGCCCGGGTGGGCGCTGACTACATCTCCTGGCCACAATGCATTGGACATTTTGGCGTTGGTAAGCTAAATGAGAACGGACAGCGACTACTTGAGCTATGCTCTTACCACAATTTGTGCATTACCAACACCTTCTTCCCCACTAAGCCCCACCACAGAGTGTCTTGGAGACACCCCAGATCCAAACACTGGCACCAGCTTGACCTTATTGTTACTCGGAGACCCATGCTCAAGCACGTGCTCGTCACCCGCACGTATCACAGTGCTGACTGCGACACAGACCATTCCCTGGTCAGCAGTAAGGTGCGTTTTCAACTTAGACGAGCGCACCGCTCGAAGCAGAAGGGCCGCCCTCGCATCAACACGGCAAGAACATCAGTGCCAGAGCTGCGGGAATGTTTTGCCAGGACCATTGATGAGGCCCTGGAGAACTGCCCTGTAGACAGTGTTACAACGTGATGGGAGTACATCCGTGACACCGTGTATAAGGTCGCCTCAGACACCTTTGGGAAAAAGGTGCAAAAGAGTGAAGATTGGTTTGTGGCAGGGATCGAGGTGCTGGAGCCTGCCATCACTGCAAAACGTACCATTCTCCTTGAGCACAAGAGACAGCCTTCTGCAAGGACGTTGGCTGCCCTCAGAGAGGCACGTAATAACACAAAGAGGATTGCCCGAAAGTGTGCGAACGACTACTGGCTGAAGTTGTGTAGCGATATTCAGACTTCGGCAGACTGTGGTAATATCCGAGCCATGTATGAAGGCATGAAGAAAGCGTTTGGTCCCAATGCCATCAAGACTGCTACCCTAAAATCTACTTCCGGCGAGATCATCACAGATCGCCGAAAGCAGTTGGAGAGATTGGTTGAGCACTACCAGGAACTGTACTCAAGAGAGAACATTGTTGCTGACACAGCCATTCGAAATACCATGCCTCTGCCCATCATGGAGGAGCTTGACTCGCCACCCACCATCGAGGAACTTGGGAAGGCCATCGATTCACTGGCCTGTGGGAAAGCACCAGGCAGTGATGGAATTCCACCAGAGATTATCAAGGCAGGAAAGGGGAGCTCTCTTCTTGACCACCTCCACAACCTCCTGCTCAAATGGTGGGAAGGGGGCATTATACCCCAAGACATGCGAGACGCTAAGATCCTGACGCTTTATAAGAACAAGGGCGATCGCAGTGACTGCAATAACTATCGTGGGATCTCCCTCCTCAGTGTTGTGGGGAAAGCCTTTGCACGTGTCATCCTTAACCGCCTACAACTGCTCGCCGATCGTGTGTACCCAGAGTCGCAATGCGGGTTCCGAGCAAAACGGTCAACAATTGACATGGTGTTCACCCTTAGGCAGCTACAGGAGAAGTGCCGTGAGCAGAGACGTCCTCTGTTCCTTGCCTTCATAGACCTGACCAAGGCGTTCGACATGGTCAGTCGGACTGGCCTCTCCACTCTCCTACACAGGATTGGATGCCCCCCCAAGCTCTTGAAGTTGATTATATCATTTCATGAGAATACGATGGGCACAGTCCAGTATGGCGAGTCATCCTCAGACCCTTTTCCAATCAAGTGCGGTGTGAAGCAGGGGTGTGTTCTGGCGCCAACACTTTTTGGCGTGTTCTTCTCCCTGCTCCTGCGCTATGCCTTCTGCAACTCTGAAGACGGGATCTTCCTCCATACTAGGAGTGACGGGAACCTTTTCAACCTTGCCCGCCTCAGAGCAAAGACTAAGGTCCGCAGGGTACTCATACGGGAGATGCTGTTTGCAGATGATGCTGCACACACTGAGGGTGGCCTCCAGCGACTTATCACCTGTTTGGCAGATGCATGCACAGAGTTTGGCCTTGCCATCAGTATCAAGAAAACCAAAATAATGGTGCAAGATGTCAACACCACTCCTGAAATCACTATCAGCGACCACACCCTGGAGGTAGTGGAGAATTTCACATACCTTGGCTCCACCATCTGCAGCAACCTATCCTTGGATACTGAGCTCAATATAAGGATAGGCAAAGCAGCCACCGCCATGGCTCGACTAGCAAAGAGGGCTTGGGATAACACTCTATTGACACTCAAAACAAAACTGAAGGTGTACCAAGCATGCGTCTTGAGCACCATACTCTATGGCGGTGAAGCTTGGACTCTATATTCTCGCCAAGAGCAAAGACTGAATACCTTCCATATGCGCTGCCTCAGACGACTCCTGAGCATCACCTGGCAGGATCGTATCACAAACATAGCCATCCTGGCCCAGGGGCGACCATCCTTACACAGAGGCGACTGCGCTGGCTTGGTCACCTGTGCAGGATGGATGATGGTCGTATCCCAAAGGACGTTCTGTACGGGGAGCTTGCCACAGGAACACGACCATCTGGACGGCCAACCCTGCGCTACAAGGACGCCTGCAAGCGAGACTTGAAAACGTGCAGCATCTGTCCGGCTGATTTGGAAGCAGTGACATCGGACCGCGAAAATTGGCGATCCACCGTTAAGACTGGTGTCCTTTTAGCCGAAGAAAAAAGAGCAATGCAGTGGGAGGAGAAGAGGACTAACCGGCAGCAAAGCGTTTAGCCTGTTCCCATTGACATCACCACTGCTTACACCTGTAGCAAGTGCCAGCGGTGCTGTCGCTCCCGTATCGGACTCTACAGTCATAGTAGAGTCTGCAACCAAACCACAGACTGACCTGGGTGCAGATTCTAAACCATTGTTTCTCGAAGACAGAAGGATGCCAATGACTCGTTCCCTCTTCTAGAGAGAAACGAGGTTAGGTTAGTAACAGAGTACGTTCTCTTACGAGAGATTCTCTCGTACTGCGTAATATCTTAAGCTAGGGGAACACAGTGTAAAACGCTGTGCGTGCTGGGATCCAACACCAAAGTCCCAAGGGCAGGTGCCCGGGGCTCAAATAGTGCATAATCACCAGGGACTCACAAAGAGTCTGAGAAGAGAGGCTAGAAGCGTCATTCCCAATAAGTTAGCGTCCTAAGGGAGCTAATCACATTAACAGTGTTCCACACAGTCAGGGTGAAAATGTTCGGCCTGAACTGGGTAACGGTATGGATCTTCCTTTTGCCCATGGAGTAATTTTAGCGATCAGCGAGCTGTGCTCAAGCGGTTGTAGTATTGTGAGCCAAAGCAACGGGGGAGACAATACTGTTTTTAGACCGAAAGTAGTTTAGCCTGTAAGGCGGGAACCTCTAGGTTATAAAACCTTATAAATGTAGATGGGGAGGCCCAGCCTGCCGCCATACAGATATCCTGCAAGGTAATCCCGCTAGACCATAGGTCGGCAACCCGCGGCTCTAGAGCCGCATGCGGCTCTTAAGCGCCGCCCTAGTGGCTCCCTGGAGCTTTTTCAAAAATTTGAAAATGGAAAAAATAATTTTTTGTTTTAATATAATTTCTGTAGGATGAAAAACATGACAAACATTCTTAAAGTTTTTCAACGTTGTAAAAATGTGTATAATAAATATTTAATTTCAACATTTCTGTCAACGAAGAATTTACGTCATAGACTGTGACACACGTGTCTGTCAGATGGCGTGATGCCAGACCAGTGGCTGACAAACAAACAAACCGGCGGTTGTGTCATGGGCCATGGATCCCAAGGGGAAAAAGAGAAAGATAGCTGAGCACTCCCAACGCACTCTAGTGCGGCGCGGGACTAGATTTGATGGCCGAGTGCGAGCGCGGGCGCGTGCGGTAATGCACTCACTCTACCAAAACAAAATAGAAACGATTTACAGGCCAGAACGCAATGGCCAATCAGAAGCATTTAAGATAGACTCCCCTCACGCTCAAAACTGACTTTTTTGTTCAGTGCTGAATTCTGTATGCTGGCAAATCCTCCAATTATAACGAACAACGTGTGGATATTATGAAAGATTCATTGTGCAGTCAGCTTCATTGATAATAACAGAGATGTGTGAGATCGTGATGAACTGTCAGCTTTTTAGGAATTATTAAGAGAGCGCACTTTGCGCGCATTCAGTCATCCCCGACCCAAACCATGCACGCATAGTAAACTGCTTGCTTTTATGTTAAATTAACAGTGGTTTGTGTTTTAATGCTTTAATAACAAATAATTTATCAGGAGGATGTATGGTGGCGACACGTAGGCTAACTTGAAAGTATTTGGAGGTACAGAAAAAAGTCTATTTGCGGGCGGGAGCGGGACAAAACATAAATGTTGCGGGCGCGGGAGAAAGAAAGTTGAGAACGTCAGTAATAACGACCCACGCATTAAAAAATGGTCGGGTTAAAATCGGGCTCGGGCTCATAATTATGTTTAATGTGTCGGGCCGGGCTTGATTTTTTGGGCCCGATCTAAGCTCTAATTTGTAGCCTACTTATCATTTTGATACTAGAGGGCTAATATAACACTTACAGCATGTGTTGCCTTCATTATAAGGCTTATATAAAGCTTTTAATTTTTTGCGGCTCCAGACAGAATTTTTTTTGTCCAATATGGCTCTTTCAACATTTTGGGTTGCCGACCCCTGAACTAGACCAAGCCCACGACGAGGCCATGCCTCGTGGGCAGACAGGGAAATAACCTGAGCCCTGAACGGTGTGTTGAGGGATTTAGGCACGTATCCGTGTCTTGGTTTGAGTATGACTTTCGAGTCATTTGTCCCAAATTCCATACATGTCGCGCTTACTGAGAGCGCTTGTAAATCCCCAATGCGCTTCACTGAAGCAAGAGCCATAAGAAACACTGTCTTGAAAGACAGATGTTTCATGTCCGACAAGTGGATTGGCTCGAACGGGGCACCTTTCATGGCTTCCAAAACCGTGGAAAGGTCCCACATGGGGACTGAGGGGGGTCTGGGAGGATTTAGCCTCTTAGCTCCTTTAAGGAAGCGGATGACCACATCGTTCTTCCCCAGTGACTGGCCAGTCACAGGTTTTGTAAACGCTGCTATGGCCGCCACATAAACTTTGAGCGTGGATGGGGTTCTGCCCTTGTTCCAGTTACGCTCTTGAAGGAAGGAGAGAACTTCCGTAACCCCACAGTCTAGGGGTGAAAAGCCTCGGGCTTTGCACCAGCCACAAAACACAGACCATTTACGCCCATGTTATGGAAATCATTATGAACAGCAGCTACGCTAATTACTTTCCCTTTTTGCTTTTCTGCTGTTATCTCGGGACACGAGTCCCGAGGAAAATGGCGTTCGTCAGCTCCAGTTTGTATCCGGCCTCTCACGGAGATTTCAGATGCCCCAATCACAAAGCCTGTGAAGAGACGACTCAACACCGGCGATATGGACCCTCTATGGTGGACGGCACTGATCCTCAACAACTCGTCTTAATACCAGCGTGATTACTTGGACTTCCAAAAAGATGGAAATGGACAAATACTCTAAATCTTTCGATCCAATCTGACTTGTAATGCTGCCCGAATCATGCACTGTTCCTTCGTTGACCAGAGGAGAACTGGCCCCCCGACTGAGTCTGGTTTCTCCCAAGGTTTTTTTCTCCATTCTGTCACCTGATGGAGTTTTGGTTCCTTGCCACTGTTGCCTTGGCTTTTGGCTTGCCTAGTTGGGGACATTTAATATGGTATTCAAAAATATTATTGATCTGCCTTACTTAAGGTGAACGTTGACGCAATTTTCTTTTAGAAACAAACTTTGTTATATTATTTTCATGTTATCACTGTGAAGCTGCTTTGATACAATCTGTATTGTAAAAAGTGCTGTATAAATAAAGGTGACTTGACTTGATTTGACATTTTGAGGAATAGAGCCATCTTGTAGACGGCGCTCTAGCCTGCGTGATCGTGTTTAACACTCCCTCCGGGAGGTTTGCGGGTACCCGTTGATGGCCCATGTGTGCAGGGACCACAGCTCCGGGCGAGGATGCCAAATCGAGCCCTTGGCCTGAGAGAGGAGGTCTTTCGTCGTCGGTATTGGCCATTGGGCATTGCTTGTCAGCTGCATCAGAACTGGGAACTGGGAAGCCTGGTTTTTCCAGAGCGGAGCTACAAGTAGCACTGAGCATCCGTTTTCCCTGATTTGTTCCAATACCTGAGACAGGAGCGAGACGGGGGGAAAAGCATAGAGTGGGCAGCGGGGCCAGATGTGGGCCAGAGCATCCCTGCTCTTGGAGAAAAAATTCGGACAGTGAGCGTTTTCTTGGAAAGCAAACAGGTCTACCTGCACTCTGCCGAATGTCTCCCACAGCAGTAGGACCGACTGCGGGTGCAGAGACCATTCTCCTGCTGGAACATTGTTTCTGGACAGTCTGTCTAGTCCCAAATTCAGGTGACCAGGCACATGTGCTGCTCTCAATGAGCGCAGATTGTGCTGAGCCCAGACCAGGAAGCGTTCCGTCAGCCTGTAAAGGTTTCGGGATCTGACGCCACCCTGGCGATTTATGTAGGCCACCACTGACATGTTGTCAGAGCGGACCAAGAAGTGGTAACCTTTTATTCGGGGACACAAGCGCCTCAGCGCGTTGTCAACTGCCATCATTTTTAGACAGTTTAGAGAGTTCTGTACTAGCTGAGTTTGTAGAGAAGCTTTGAAGGCAGTCCATGAAAAAGAGCGTTACAGTAATCAATACAGGAAGTGACTAAAGCATGAACAAGAATCGCAGTGCCTTTACTGACAGAGATGGACGAACTCGGTTAATTTTAAGTATGTGGAAATAAGCAGAGCGAATTACACTGTTTATATTTGCTTCAAATGAGAGACTACTGTCAAGGATGTCTTTTTACCTGTTTAGAAACAGACACAGGAAAGTTATCAATATTCACAGATAAACATGTAGTTTTTGCCAGATTGGTTTTTGAGCCGACAAGAAGAATTTCCGTTTTACTGCTGTTAAGTTTAAGAAGATTTGATGTAAACCACTCTTTAATCTCTGCTAAACCATCTGAGAGGACAGATGGAGGAAAAGAAGAGGTAGGTTGTACTTATACGTTTAAAATGTAGGGTATCTGGACTGTGTCAGTTGGGACTCATTCAAATCTACAGTTGAAAAGCTTTTAACCCTCTGGGGTCCAAGGTGTTTTCGGGGTCCTTGAGATGTTTTGACATACTCTGACATTTGTGCTTTTTTCAGTTGCTTATGAACAAATTACTGGCAAAGGTGTAATTACACTCTATTTAGCACAAACAGGGCTACCATAATATGTTATCAACATGTAAATGTTTGTATTTTTGAGAGAATATTGTTTATGCGTGGTTATTGAAAAAACTCAAATTTAAAGTTTCTGAAATAAGGCCACAAAAAACATTCTAAATATGTGTCCACAAGACTTTTGACTAATGGATGTTGTCGCCTAGAGTTTTTTCTTCAAAATGATCTGAAAATCATCCTGCCTTATCATTCACATAAAACAATAGATTGGTTTAAATTTAAAAATGACACTTTTTGTTTGGAAAGGGAATATGCGCAGGGGTGTGACCTGCTGTGATTCACACCTGAGAAGACAATGGGCCCGCATAATGAGCGCATAATGGGGCTGCATACTAATGACCCTTTCATTCAGGTGTGTCACTGAGCCACAAGAATGCAATGACAATTTTGTATTATATACGCCTATATATATATATATATATAGGCCTATATAATACAAAATTGGTTCACAGTTCCAATTATTTATTTATTTTTCAAATTGTGCTTGCAAATTGTAGAATATCAAATGTAAACATTTCTAGTAATTGTGCAGTTAATTCTCATACTGTTTTTACAGAAAGTTTGGGAATATATCCCAAATGTGTCACTAATAAAACACAATACAAATAATTTAAAGAGGAGGCTTATATTGAGCTTTTTAGATTTACCTAAGATTTATTTATATGTAGCCTACATATATTTTTGCTATTTTAATAAAAAGGTTACAATTACAACAACAATTAAAATTAACTATATTTCAAATGTAACCTTTCTTTGTATATATTAAAGTATACATTTTATCATACATATTTCACAGTTGCGGATTAATTAGTTTGAATATAGACTACAATCGAACAAACACTATAATAACATCTTAGCAAACAAGCTTATTTGATGTGGCAGTATTTTACAGTAAAAACTAGGGGTGGTTAATCTGTCTGATTTCCCGATTCGATTCGATTATTGAAGTCCCGATTCGATTACAGTCGATTTTCGATTATTAACGATTCTCGGTTAGTGATTTTTGATTTTCCATTTCACAACAGTAAATGAAAATACACTACAAAGTGATTGCAGTATTAAAAAAAGTCAGCTGCTGAATTACTTAACTCTTTTATTGAGTAACAACAACTCAAAGCACTTTCTGTGTCGTGTATGTAGCTTATGTTCTATAGAACATGAATACATCACATTGTGTTGTGACTCATCAAGTTGAACTAAACAATAACAAATAAATGAAAGGCTTATTTCCTTTAGGAAGTAGATCAGAACCAACATACTGTAGAAATTGGACAATTTTCTTCTAGAAAGACAAGGTGTTGTTCAGGTGGAGGAAGACTGCAGGTTGCAGTCGAAACATGTCAAGGTAAAGAAAAAGTTTTTTCTCCACCTGAACACCTTGTCTTTCTAGAAGAAAATTGTCCAATTTAATCATTAAGAAGATAAAATGAACATTTTTGAACAGCTTACTGTAGCTTCAGCTTATATACTGTACTGTAGAACACAGTGACAAAATGCAACACACTAACTAGACAGGCCTTTATAATTTAGTGATATGTTGTTCTTTGAGTGTAGGCCTAGAGTCTCTAATCTCTAAAAATCTCCAAATGCTCGACGTGAAACTGCGGTCTTCCGTCCGACCTTTTACTATCGTGTCAATTGATTTTGATATGCGCGAGGGAGAGAGAGACCAAGACAGCGCTCGTGTTGTTTGAAGACGTGAGAGTGCGCGCGCGCGGCCGGGGCTCTCTCTCTCTCTCTCTCTCTCTCTCTCTCTCTCTCTGCTCGCGGCTGTCAAGCGCAGCAGTACTTTTTTTCTACATCACTCACCGATCAAAAAAGGCTTTGGCGGGACAAAAATGTGCTTTGGTGGCCATATGAAACGTGTCATATGGCTTCTCATATTTGTCGTGTTTTCCGAAATATTTTAGTTCTCTTACGAGAGGTTCTCTCGTATTGCGTAAGTTTAGCTTACGCTACGGGAAAGATTCATCTTCTCGAGATATTGAAGCCAAAAAATTATCCTTAATTTTGTATTCATTGTCAACGCAGTGCAGCAGCTAGCAGACCTAGAGCAGGCCAACTCGCGTGCTTATTGGCTGCCCTGCATGCATCTGCTGCAGCCTACCAGTGAGCCCCGCGTGACGTCAGGCCCATTGAAGGGCGCTCGCGCTTTCATAGCGTCACAGCCCGCCAGAATGGGCGTGGCTTAGCGTATATAAGAAGGGGCTGTAGGCTGAATTCCCTGATTTTTCGACTCTTCAGCGAGCTCTCCGCATCGCTGGATCAGAGAGAAGCCACCGCCGCCGGCGAACAGCCAGCTTAGGACAGCGCTGAGGAGGACAGCGCTGAGGAAGCCGGCCGTCTTCGCCACCTTCAGCCATCCGTGCGAGCAGCGTCTTTTTAAAGATGCCTCGCACTTCCTGCGGCTCGTGCAGAGCCCCGCTCAGCGTTGGAGACCGCCACGTGATTTGCGCTCTCTGCCTGGGCCTGGAAGATGCAGAGCTCGCCCTCGCGTCCGGGGGCTGCGAGTTCTGCGAAGCGCTTCCGCTGTCGACCCTATGGGCTCGACTCGAAGTCTTCAACCCGGATGCAGCCGCTCCGCCCTCCGGGGGACCGCGCAGGAAGAAGCGCCGTTCCCTGAGGCAGCCGGAGCCCGTGGCCACAGCGATGCGCTCGCCGGAGGATCTCCCTCGAGCCTCGCTTTCGCCCTCCCCGCCTCCCCTCCCCGACGCGCAGCTGCCGCTCACGAGCCTCACTGCCGTCGTGTCTGAGGAGGAGGCCGAGGAACACACCAAGAGAGACTGCTGCTCCATCCTGGCATCGGAAAGCGAGGAATGGTCGCTTCACTCCGGCTCCTCGTCGATCCAGGAATCCAGCCGTTCCCGCGCTTGAGCTGACGCGGAACTTATGCGCCTGCTGACGCAGGCCCTCGACCGCCTCGGGCTCGAGTGGTCGCTGCCGAAGGAACCCGCGCCGAACAGGCTCGACGGCTGTTTCCTTCAAAGTCGCCGCCGTGCAGCTTCAACGAGTAGGCCGCTCCATTCCTGCCGGAACTTCATACGGAGCTGACGAAGTCCTGGAATGCACCATTCTCCTCGAGACTTCAGTCCCAGGCCTCCGCGTCGCTCTCCCAAGTGGACGGCGCCGCCGAGAAAGGGTACACGGCTATTCCCCCTGTGGAAGAGACGGTCGCAGCGCACCTTGCCCGCCCTCCGCGAGATGGCGGTCTCGGTCAGCCCTCCCGTCTAAAGCCTGCAGAGCCACGTCCGCCTTGGTCGGCCGCGCATATGCCGCCTCCGGCCAGGCCGCGTCTGCTCTCCACTCCATGGCTGTGTTACAGATCCTGCAAGCCGACCTCCTCCGTGAATGGGACGAGAAGGGCCGGGATCCAGCTGCGGTTACAAATCTGATAAGCGCGACGGATCTCTCTCTCCGCGCCACCAAAACCGCAGCTCAAGCTATCGGACGAGCCATGGCTGCGTTGACTGTAACAGAGAGGCATCTCTGGTTGACGCTCGCGGATATGAGGGAAACTGAGCGAGCCACCTTCCTGAACGCGCCGCTCTCCCCCACTGGTCTCTTCGGCCCAGTGGTTAACGGGATCGTTGACCGTTTCTCTGAAGTGCAGAAGACCACGCAGGCCATGAATCTCTTCCTGCCGCGACGCTCGAGCTCCGCTACAGGCCGCTCTCGCGAGAAACAAAGCCAGCCTCCTGTACGAGCTAACACCCAGCGTCAAGCACACCCCCAGCCTTCGCAGCGACGTCAGGGCGGCCGCCCTAGGTCGCGCTCAGACAGCCGTCACAGACCGCCGCCCCCCAGGGGGCCTCGGCAGAAGATCACGCTGAAGTCTGAGCACGCGAAATCCTCCTAACAAAGAGAGAGAAAAGACGCGCGTGTCCCGCCGCGGCCGGACCGCCGTCAAAGCTTATTTCCCTGTCAGTCCCCTTCAGCCAGGCTACTGCAGTGGTTCATTTAGCAGCCAATGAGCCGGTTTGTCCACCCTCTCGCCTGCACACAAACGCCGTTTTCACGGCGACCCAGAGAAATCTCAAAAAGAGTATTATGTCTGGTCCGGCTCACGCCATCAGTGTTTTAAGTGTAGTGATATTTGTCGTGCCGTTTGCCACCCCCCAGTGTTAACCCCTACACACAAGCATATCAAATATCGTGTCACCCACAGAGCACACTCTCATAAAGCGCAGAAAAGCCGCTCGAGTGTTGAATGTAAGAAATGTGTCCACAGGGTTGTGCCCACTATCTGCCCGCTCTGTTACACGGTCAAGACAGCAGGTTATGAATGTAAGTCCCGTGCCCGCCAGAGAGCGTTCACGCTTACTAACACAAACCTCCCCCTGGGCGCCGCCCACGCGTTTAAGTGTTATCATGAAATGCAGGGCGTTAATAAGACGCTCCCCATCCATTTTGATCGGGGCGTCAAATACATGTGTAAGTCTCGTGCCCGCACAAACGCGCTCACGCTTACAGAACGCTTTTCCGCCCAAAGCGCCGCTCGCGCGTCAAAAAGTGAGGAAAAAAGGTTCCCCATCCCTTATGATTGGGACATCTCACACAAAGCAGCCGGTTTCGGTTTTCAGCGAGCAGCCGTTGCCCAGAACAGAGAGCGCGCGCGCCGCGCTCTCAGCTCCGGTTCAGTTTCACAAGCCCGCAAATGGCGGCGATCTGAACCCGGAGGCCATTCGCCCCCTAGCGGCTCACATAGTTGCGTGGGAATCTATCCCGGGGATTTCAGAATGGGTGCTGAGCACAATAAAGCAGGGCTATACACTTCAATTCATTCGCCGTCCCCCGCGCTTTCGAGCCCAGACCGCGACAATAGTGAATGCGGAAGTAGCACACCTACTTCACGCAGAAATAGCAAAGCTGCTGTGCAAAGGGGCTATAGAAAAGGTGCCGCCTTCTCTGAGCGAGTCAGGCTTTTACAGCCGTTATTTTCTCGTAGATCTCCTAGAAAAAAATCCTAGATCTGAGACATTTGAACAAAGTGCTTGTGAAAAGACCAGGAAAATCCTCGCGCACGTTCGCCCGAGGGACTGGTTTATTTCTCTAGATCTGAAGGATGCCTATTTCCAGATTCAGATAATACCCCGTCACAGGCGATTTTTGAGATTCGCCTTCGACGGTCAGGTATATCAATACACCGTCCTGCCGTTCGGCCTGTCTCCGGCACCCCGTACATTTACGAAGTGCATGGACGCGGCGCTCGCCCCCCTGAGAAGTCAGGGGCTGCAGATAATGAACTATCTGGACGATTGGCTGATTTTGGCACAGTCAGAGACGGAGCTGCTGTCTCACAGAACAGTGCTTCTCAGTCACCTGGAAAGCTTGGGTCTCACGGTCAACTGGACCAAGAGCTCATTACTACCCAGCCAGTCAATTTCCTTTTTAGGAATAGAACTGGACTCGGTGACCATGTCGGCTCTTCTATCGGCACAGCGCGCGCTCCGTGTTCGCCACCTAGCCGCGTCTTTCCAGAAGGACAGCTTTCTCCCTTTGAAAACTTTTCAGAGGATGTTGGGCTGTATGGCATCAGCTGCAGCGGTGCTCCAGCTGGGCCTACTGCGCATGCGCCCACTCCAACGCTGGCTGAATGCTCGCGCGTCCCGCCGAGCTTGGGTTTCCGGCGGTCAGTAAATCAGAGTGACTCAGACCTGCATAGCGGCTCTGCAGCCCTGGTTAGTGGCCGACTGGTACCAGCTGGGAGTGATGATGGGAACCGTCTCTTATCGGAAAGTCATTTCGACAGACGCGTCCAACTGGGGTTGGGGCGCGCTGTTCGAGGGCAGACCGGTCTTCGGCCAGTGGTCAGACCAAGAGAGGTGTTTTCACATAAACTGTCTGGAGATGATAGCGGTCGAGAATGCGCTGAAGTGCTTCCTCCCGTTCATACAGGACCAACATGTTCTCGTCCGCTCGGACAACATGTCTGTGGTATCCTATGTAAACCGTCAGGGGCGGTGTAAGATCCAGAAATCTCTGCAATCTGACGGAGCGCCTCCTTATTTGGTCCCAGTTGCACCTGCGCTCGCTGAGGGCGGCGCACGTGCCGGGCCATTTGAACGACGGCCCAGACAAACTGTCCAGGGACAACGTTCCCCCAGGGGAATGGTCCCTGCACCCCCAAACGGTCCAGAAACTGTGGCACCTGTTCGGCAGGGCGGAAGTCGACCTATTTGCGTCGAAAGACAACGCTCAATGCCCGACGTTCTTCTCGAAGGACGAGGACGCGCTGGCCCAGGTTTGGCCCAGCCTCCGGCTATATGCTTTTCCTCCGGTCTCTCTGTTACCACAGGTAATCAAGAGAATCAGGGAAACGCGCCACTCGGTGCTCCTCATAGCCCCGCGTTGGGAGAATCAGATTTGGTTCCGGAGCTATCCATGACATATGTGTAGCGGCGGGCTGGAGCTCCCCGTCTACCTTTGTCAGGTTTTATAACCTGGAAGTTCCTGCCTTGCAGGCTAAACTGTTGTCGGTTTAAAGGAGAGGTGTATTCTGCCCAGACCTCCTGCTCAGATCACTCTCACATGACCCAGCTCTCCTGGTTGAGCTGCACTAAGTGGGGTATGTGCCATGTGCCTATACAGACCGGCACGCTGCTCTGTATTCCCTATGTGTGCTTATGTACAAGTGATGGCCCGCGTAGCTGGCCACCTTGTTCTCCACCTTATAGGGGTTCCCTGAAAGTTCGGGGTCTCATGGTGGATGCTTGGCGCGCACGGCGTTGACAAAGTGTTCCCGTAGCGTAAGCTAAACTTACGCAATACGAGAGAACCTCTCGTAAGAGAACGATACTCGGTTACTGACGTAACCTCGGTTCTCTCTAGAGAGGGAACGAGTATTGCGTAACCGGCCGTGCTCGCGCCACGAGCGACTTCGCTTCAGTTGTCGAAAAACCAGGGAATTCAGCCTACAGCCCCTTCTTATATACGCTAAGCCACGCCCATTCTGGCGGGCTGTGACGCTATGAAGGTGCGAGCGCCCTTCATTGGGCGTGACGTCACGCGGGGCTCACTGGTAGGCTGCAGCAGATGCATGCAGGGCAGCCAATAAGCACGCGAGTTGGCCTGCTCTAGGTCTGCTAGCTGCTGCACTGCGTTGACAATGAATACAAAATTAAGGATAATTTTTTGGCTTCAATATCTCGAGAAGATGAATCTTTCCCGTAGCGTAAGCTAAACTTACGCAATACTCGTTCCCTCTCTAGAGAGAACCGAGGTTACGTCAGTAACCGAGTATCGTTTTATTCCACAAAGCTTACAAATAGTGTGGCTCTTGTCCAGCTCATTTCCCCCCTTCAACTTCACAGAAGCCAAAATATTTCCACACGTCAGCTTTTAACGAGGAGGGTGTTTGGATATCGCGCTCAGTCATCGCGTCTCTGTTATGTGCACAACACAAACGGTCCGGGCACTGCACTTCCGCGCTTCAGAGTTCCGTCAATATATTACGTTATTATAAATATATATATATTTTTTTTTTGACAATCGATTTTTGACATTTGCGAATCGATTCAGAATCGTCCACGTCCGCATCGCGATGCATCTAAGAATCGATTTTTCCCCTCACCCCTAGTAAAAACGACATCTTGTCTTTCATATGTAACATATCGTTTTTATGATTAGGACATATAAATGTTAATTTGCAGTTTAATACGTTGCTTATACAAAAATATTTTATTTCAACATATTTCAGTCGATTTTTACTCATCTCAGTATTGCAATATAGTTAGGTAAAAGCTGTTCATTCATTCACACACAAAAATGCGATTCATATTCAAACAGTCTTTTTGTTTACAGACACTATTTCATATTGCGATTAGAACAAAGCACTTGAAAATAAAGAATGTACCTGTTCCTCAGCTGGATCCGTTGCTCCTCCAAATGAAACTACCTGCACTTCTGAGGTAATTTTTTCCAGGATTATTATTAAGATAGTATTATTCCTCACAGCGTTGTAAATATGAGTCTCTTTCGGTGGGTTATCCAGCTGATGTGGGCGTGGATCGCCTCAGAGCATTTGTGTTTGAATAGAGCGCGCGCGTTCCGTGGGGGTGGTCTAATTAACTTTAATGACCTGAGACGAGAACGACGATCATCTCTCTCTTTTCGTACAGATTACATAAAATGAGAAAATTTGTTTTTTATGTAAATTACTTCATTTAAAAGAAGATAATTCAGGCTTCATGCCTGCGTGCCTGTATACCTGTTCAACTGAGTATTTGCAGAGTTACAGTTCATTTTTCGGACGCGTTTCAGAATGGACTTCACTGACAGAGAGAACGCAGAACGCGCATCATGTTTATTTTTCTTTATTAGGCGAAAAGCACAACACTTTGTTTTTATTATGAGGTTCCACAAAAAAAATACAAACTTAACAGGATCGAATGATGTACAACACTTATATGTAAGATCAAAATCAACAGAGTAATTTGAGTCTCTTTTGCACTGATAAGGAAAAAAGTGAGCTGGTATCGCCGGCGAGACCGCCGACCCCAGAGGGTTAACCTTTGACTCGCGTCTAGTAATTCACCAGCGAGCACCAGGAAGTCTGTTCCTAATGGCGTTGTTCATTGACACTTTCATAGTGAACGTGAGTTAAAACAAAAACACCCATAAAACCAGCGATGAGCCAGCTTCACACACACTCCCACACATACACAGACTCTCTATGAGACTTCCCCCACAAGTGAAGTCAACACTGGCAGAACTCTGTGTTTTGTTACAAGACTGATGAATTTTACGACCTAAAAGAATTTGCAGGGAATTGTCTCCTAATTCCTGCTGAGAAGAGAAATGAACCCTTTCTAATCCTATATATTCTAGATATACACTCACCTAAAGGATTATTAGGAACACCATACTAATACTGTCTTTGACCCCATTTCGCTTTCAGAACTGCCTTAATTCTACGTGGCATTGATTCAACAAGGTGCTGAAAGCATTCTTTAGAAATGTTGGCCCATATTGATTGGATAGCATCTTGCAGTTGATGGAGATTTGTGGGATGCACATCCAGGGCACGAAGCTCCCGTTCCACCACATCCCAAAGATGCTCTATTGGGTTGAGATCTGGTGACTGTGGGGGCCATTTTAGTATAGTAAACTCATTGTCATGTTCAAGAAACCAATTTGAAATGATTCGAGCTTTGTGACATGGTGCATTATCCTGCTGGAAGTAGCCATCAGAGGATGGGTACATGGTGGCCATAAAGGGATGGACATGGTCAGAAACAATGCTCAGGTAGGCCGTGGCATTTAAACGATGCCCAATTGGCACTAAGGGGCCTAAAGTGTGCCAAGAAAACATCCCCCACACCATTACACCTCCAACACCAGCCTGCACAGTGGTAACAAGGCATGATGGATCCATGTTCTCATTCTGTTTACGCCAAATTTTGACTCTACCATCTGAATGTCTCAACAGAAATCGAGACTCATCAGACCAGGCAACATTTTTCCAGTCTTCAACTGTCCAATTTGGGTGAGCTCCTGCAAATTGTAGCCTCTTTTTCCTATGGAGATGAGTAGTACCCGGTGGGGTCTTCTGCTGTTGTAGCCCATCCGCCTCAAGGCTTCACAAATGCTTTGCTGCATACCTCGGTTGTAACGAGTGGTTATTTCAGTCAAAGTTGCTCTTCTATCAGCTTGAATCAGTCGGCCCATTCTCCTCTGACCTCTAGCATCAACAAGGCATTTTCGCCCACAGGACTGCCGCATACTGGATGTTTTTCCCTTTCCCTTTTCACACCATTCTTTGTAAACCCTAGAAATGGTTGTGCATGAAAATCCTAGTAACTGAGCAGATTGTGAAATACTCACACCGGCCCGTCTGGCACCAACAACCATGCCACACTCAAAATGGCTTAAATCACCTTTCTTTCCCATTCTGACATTCAGTTTGGAGTTCAGGAGATTGTCTTGACCAGGACCACACCCCTAAATGCATTGAAGCAACTGCCATGTGATTGGTTGATTAGATAATTGCATTAATGAGAAATTGAACAGGTGTTCCTAATTTATCTACACTTATCTAAGATGAAGATATTTAATTTCGCTATTTTATTCAACAGACTTGAAACTGTTCAAGCAAAATAATACGCGAATGAAACTCAATTTGAAGCGATTGTGAAATATATTGTTATCGTTACATAAGATTACTCATATCGTATATAAGATTTTGGTAATATTTAGTGCATGACTATGGCTGTAGTTATAGTTGTCGACTAAGGTCCTTTATTTTAAAAGTATAACAATGATTATTGGAACATAATACATTTACCAGGGCTCGAAATTGCGACCATTTTGGTCGCATATGCTCATGAAATTTAATCTGTGCGACCAAAAAATATATTTGGGAGCATCTGTGCGAGTGCAAATAATGGTTGTGGTGCAACCTGTTTTTATTTCTCTACAAAACGTTCGCAAATTACTGCACAGTGTGTACCTTATGTGCGCTGATACGCGGTGGCCGGACCATCATTCTATCCAACGATTACATCCAATCAAACTTCATCCTTACGTTCCTAACTTTAAAGCAGATTTTAGATAGGTTAATATTAGCTGTCAATCACTCCCATTCACTTACGCTGCGCTCCGTTGTCACGTGACAGGGAGCTGACTACCGCGCGACTATAAGGCTGAATAAGAGAGAAGATGAAACGAGGTTTTTCCTGCATTGAATTTTTTTGGCGACCGCCAAAGCCTTATTTGATCGGTGAGTGATAGATGACTGACTGCTGCGCTTGTGACAGGGCTCATATTACTGAAAGAACGAGCAGAGAGAGAGAGAGAGACGGTCGCGCGCACGCGCGCACTATCACAGTCTTCAAACAGTCTTACTCTCCCTTAGCCTAGAAATCTAGACGCACCCTAGCGGCAGCGAAAATTATTTCGCAGCCAGTGTGGTCTAGCAACTCTCCATAGGCTTTTGAGCTGGAAAAACCAAAAACTGGTCAGGCCAATCACATCGTGTATAGAGTCGGCGGGCGGGCTTAACACAATGACGGCACAGTTCATGCCGTTCCGCGTGATTTCCATAGGTGATTTCCCTGCTACTTGAAAACAATGAAGATGGAGCGGTCTTTCGAATCGGCTTTGGCCGCGACTCTTAAGAGAACGCCACTTAAGTCATTCTTAAAAAAGGAAGATGTGTTCGGAGTTTTGCCGACCTGATACGGCAAAAGTTTAATATATCAATTAGCTCCGCTGGTGGAAAAACGCATGGGACTCACTCATCCACAACCGTTCGTTGCTCTGGTTGGTTGTAGCGTTATCCTATTGCGTGCAGAGGGATTTTGAAAGGTAACCGTTTATCCCGCCCCTCGGATTGAGGCATGTCAATGGAGAGTTCCCAGACCTAACATCTTGATGTAGGTCTGGCATGCCAGGCTAGCTCTCCCTCCCTCACGCATATAAATCGAGAATTGACACGATGGTAAAAGGTAAGAAGACCGAAGTTTCACGTGAAGCATTCAGAGATTTTTCTAATAACTCCTTTGAACTGATTCCATTTAATGAATGGTTAAAACAACTGATCTGTCCAACACTGAACTCACGAGACATCTGCATCGGTGTATAACAAATCGGTAACACTTTACAATAAAGTTCAATTTATTAAACTCTCAGACTGATCTCATGAAATGGCGTATGTATGACACGCCAATTCGTATTTCCATTTTTGGCGTGCTATCAACACGCAAAATCGCTTTTCAGCGTGTTTATCAACGCCTTTGACTTAACGTTATATTACTGTATATATAAATATATGACCTACCCCAACCCCGTCCCTAAACCTACCCGTCACTGGGGTTAATACCATTTATGAGTCTTCTCCTACCATCCTAGGAAAAGAAATATCGCTCCACAGATGTAGATCTAGATTTTGCTTCGTTTCGCTCGGACATTTAACGGCGTATACACGCGGAATCACTCGGACGTTTAATGGCGTAGACATACACGCAAAAGATTTCGGCGTGGACATACACGCGGATAGCTCAAAATGCGTGTAGATAACACGCCACTTGACTTGAAAGTGGCGTGTATGTTTACGCAAAGTCATGTTGAAACTCTAGTTAACTACATTAGTTAACATTAACTAATAATAAACTGCATTTCTACAGCATTTATTAATCTTTGTTAATGCTAATTTAATCATTAATAGTAGCCTTATTGAAATCAAAAGATGTATTTGTTAACATTAGTTAGCCTAATGCACTGTGAAGTAACATGAACAAACAATGAACAGCTGTATTTTTTATTAACTAAGATTAACAAAGATTCATAAATACAGTAACAAATGTATTGCTCATGGTTCATGTTAGTTATCCTAATGCATTAACTAATGTTAACCAATCAAACCACATTTACTCAGAACACCTCTTAAAATAAGAATGTAAGTGTGCTTACCCCATTTGTTTTTAGTAAGAGTTGTTAGGAAGATTTAACCTTAATAAACTACAGTATTTTCAGGTTATTTAAATGACAATGTGAAGAAAACTTACCAAAAAAAAAAAAAAAACTTTTAGTTTAGACTGGAGTGAGGTGAAACCAAAAACAAAAAGTGCAAATCAAGTTGTTGTTAGCTAGCTTCTAATTGTATTCAATTGTATATGGTAGAAAATTAGTTAAAATAAACTTTTTAATGCTACTTTATTATTGTAGTTTTTGATATTGATATGATATACCAAAATGATGATTAGGTTTAGCAAAGAAGGATTTTATCTTACAAAGCTATGAAATACAGTTGTAAAATCACAGCTTTAATAAAAAAAATAAAAAAACAGGGCAAGAAAGGATGACAGTGTCCATCGGCCACCACCGAAAAGAAAACCAATACATTTTAAGCGCAAGAGCTTGGTTAAACAAGGAGAGAGTGCCAAGCACAAAAAAATGCAGGGACAAGTGTTATGTGGCAGAAGAATGAACCCAATTGCAGACAGCAAATAATACAAACAGGGGTTTATTGATGACAAAAACAGAAAACAAAACCCTCGATGGGGCAAACAAGACAGGATACACTAGACTAAGACTCAGACAATAAACTAACAACTAAGACAGGAACAAATATTTCTCTTAAACAAGACTTCCAACAAGTTACTCAAAGCTAGATGCACACAATGTATGTCACTTACATCAAACAATGAACCGACACAGGACAGCATACACAAGGGGATTATAAAAGGGAACACTAATGACAAGGACAGGTGAAACTGACTAGACAATAATGACGAGACGAGGATAACAAGGGGGCGGGGTAACATAACGAGACAACACAAGCACATGGTCCAAACAATTGGCCATGCGCTTGTACACAAAACATGATTCTGTCATGATCCTGCCTCACGACTAGGAAAATCAAGGATACTAAGGCAGAATCATGACAGAACCCCCACCTTAAGGAGCGGCTACCAGACGCTCCTCAAGGGGACATTAAACACGGGACATGACAGACTGTGACAAAGACACGAACCAACAAAACATGGAAAACATTAATAATAGCAAACAAGAAAAAACAATAACAGGGCTGGGGTGAAACATTAAATACAACATACAAGGCAAAGGAGGTGGAGGAAACACAGAGTTCATGGGGGGAGGTCCAGGGTGGATGGGAGGACTGGGGGTCTTGGGTCCACGGGATGAGGGCTGAGGACGAGGACTCTGGGCAGGTTTAGACGGAGACACACGAGGAGAGGTCTTAGGGGAAACAGTCCGGGGCTTAGTGGAGACAGGGGAAACAGTCCGGGAACTAGTGGTGACAGGGACAAACGGGGAAACAGTCCGGGGACTAGTGGTAACAGGGACAAACGGGGAAACAGTCCGGGGGCTGGTGGAGACAAGGACAAACGGAGAAACAGACTGGGATACTGCTTCAGTGGTAGCAGCAACAGATTCAGAGACAAGAGGGTGAGGAAACGGGACTCCTGACGGGGGACATAGCAGGCGAAGGGGCAGGACTGGGTGCAGCGCTCACAGCGGCAGGCTCGGGGGCTGGGGACAAGACAGGACAGACAGGGACTTCGAGGATTTTAGCTAGACAAGACAAATAATCAGAGAGGGTCTTGGCAGCAAGGAAGATGGGCATCTCCTGACGAGCAGAAACCGATTTCAGAACCTCTTTTGCGGCTAGATCGGCCGCAAGTCTCTCAGTAGATTCTGGGACGGCGCTTGCTGGAGCGGGCTCATGGACGGCGCTTGCTGGAGCGGGCTCATGGGCGGCGCTTGCTGGAGCGGGCTCATGGACGGCGCTTGAAGTAGCGGATTCATTGACGGCGCTTGAAGTAGCGGGCTCTGGGGCAGCGCTTGCTGAGGCGGGCTCTGGGACAGCGTTCGCGGACTCAGGGGGAGACAGAGACGGAGGACAAGAGGCTCGTTTCCTCCACTTCTTCCTTCTGGGTCGCGGAGCTGAGTCCGTAGCCAGGCTTGAGACCGGTAAGGGGGGCGAAGAGGGAGACGAAGCAGGTACTGGCGACTCCACCGCAGGCAAGGGGGATTCCGTGGAAGACAACTCAGACGCTGACTCCCACGACAAACGTCTTCCACGCTTTCCACGGGGGCTGACGGACACGGGTGGTGGATCGGGAGTCAGGGTGGAAGACGCTTGATCCTCCTGTGTCACGACGGCTAACATGCGACCCTCAGGGATGACTGGAAGTGTGGCAGGAGGTGAAAAACCAGGGGGACCTGGCTGCTCCTTCCGAGACAAGTAGTCCACCATGTTGCGAAACGGACGGCGGACCAAACTCTCTCGTTCAGCAAGGGGAGGGAGGACTTTGAGACCCGCGACGAGGTAGCGGTTGACCAGGGTCTCCGGCAGGAAGAACCTCCTCTCCTCAACGACCTGGGCGTACCTCTTCAGGGTCAACTCACCCTGGGGAGGGAAAGGAAGCTTGCCATTGGAACTGTCAGAGATAGCCGAGCGCCACCACAGTTCCGGGTCAGAAGGCTGAAGATCAGCGGAGAAGGACTGAACGTCTGCTGGGTTCTTTTCTGGTTGGTTCATTCTGTTGTAAGGATTCAGGGCGGATCTAATCCGTGGGGAATTTGCATATCATAATTAATAATTGGTAATTAATAATTATTCATACATGTTTGGATTAGATCAGTCTTACATGTTAATAAATCTCCCGATAAGGGAGGATCTGTCATTTTACCTGCATGCATGTGACTCCTTGAAATTAACCACAAGTTGATTGCAATTAATTACACGGACCACGTTTCACAAAACAGGTAAAATTAATTAGCTCAATTGTCAGGATAATATTTGTGGGATCCACAATATCATCTTACTTTATAGGATTTCAGGAAACGCAATTCTCTGGCCAGAAGAATTGGGTTTCCCGCCCTATAAACACAACACATACTCTTTAAGGTATTTTTAATTTTAGTTAGCTTGTAGCATAAGATCTTTTGCACTTAAGGGACTTGAAATTGAGCAAAGAGACAGCACATCAATCAAATGAATATATAATTAATTTAATAGAGGCATGACTACTTATGTATTTACTACGGTTACACGGGATATATGTATTTACAAACACATAGACATCAATGAACAATACAATAAGACATCAATGAACGAGAAATGCGTAAAGTTTGGACAATGGATAACTTACACGCGTGAGCGAGTAAGAGAGAGAGGAAAGGGGATGGGGAGAGAGAGAACAGAGAAAATTGGGAGAATTTCATTGGCAGGAAGACATTCACCTCTCCGATTACAACACGAAACATCATCTTAAAACTTCTTAGAAGCTCTATAAAGAGATTATACTTGCACAAGTTATGTTATGGTCTCTCTGTATGTCGAGGCATTCCTGTACGGCCCTGTCTGACCGCGTGAGCTGAGTCCTTTGTGTGTGAGGAAGCGTCACGTGGGCTGCTTGGCGCGCGTGTTGAACGGAGGTTTAAAGTCTTTAGTGTAACATTTCCAAAGGGAAATAAAGATCTCTACGGGGAAATCACGCGGAGTTAACGTTACATCTTTGCATGGCTGGTGAAGAAGCGCGTGCTTCGCTCGGTCCGGCGCGTCACGCGGTCACGTGCGCGTGTTTCTCCTTCGAAGCGAGCGCGCGCTCGTTTAAAGGTCCCTTGTAGATGGATTTGCTGAAGAGATATGTCACAGGGTTTTCTTTTCAATCGTCGATTGGAATTAAACACAGATACTTATCTACAACTGAAAAACACAAACTAAACCAGAAACAAATAAAAGAAAGGCGAAGAGCTCGCCCGGAGGCGAGACGTTACATTATGACACGAGGACAAGGGAGGAAGAGAGGGCTTTAGCCTGCGGTTTGTCCTTTTGAAGACCTGACGTTTCTGCCTTCTTTTGGAAGAGGGTCCAATCAGGAGCTGTCCCTTTGGAGGGAGGTTTTATGACCCTTTGTGTTATAACCAGGCATTTAAATCACTAGTTTCATTGGGTGTTTAAGAGAAGAATCTTCACAATTCTTATAATACTAATGTGTCACAAAGTTTAGCAAAATGTAATGTCAATTAACAAATGGGGAACGAAGATTGGAGTTTATCGAGACCAAACTTGCCACAAATGGATTTGGTTAAACATTAGTTGGCAAAGTTTGAAACATTATCCAATTAGAGTTGTCGAGAAACATAGACCAAACCATAGAAAGGCAACTCATGAAATAGGGAACTTAGATACATCGTTCATACAATTCTCAAGTGGATATATAATAGCATATATATATGAATACAGGATTCATTTCTCCTCCTTGGTTAGAATTCAGAGAGAGCCACAGTTCTGTGAACATTCCTTTGGGTCGTAAACGCTGTTAACTAAGAACACCAGTGATGATAGTTTTTGGTCTCTTTTCACTCCAAAGATGGAAAACATAGTAAACTATATTTTACTGGATATTACTGTACGTATTCTGATTGATCACACCGAAAGCATTCGGGAGGTGTCCAGAACTATGTGTATAAGTTATGGAAATAGACAGTTATATTTAAAATGCATAATGAAGGTATTTATAATTCACTTTAAGCTACGATAGAATCACAGTCATTCCAATGTGACATGGGCAACTGAACACACACAAAAACACATCAAAATATATCTGGTTAAATGTCTTTTAAAAAGAGAAGTTTCTTTTTCTTTAGAATAACCTTCTTTGGGAAATTCCCGTCCGTCATAAAAATGTCTCGTAACTGGACACCACGCTCTGTCCTGAGTGTGGTCTTCACTTGTGGGGGATGCGTGTGTGTGTGTAAATTTACATTCAAGGCTTTTTGGGTCTTTAGCAGGATGTATTTAGTCCTTTCAGATTCACCCTCGCCCAGTCCTTACACTGTTATGTGGCAGAAGAATGAACCCAATTGCAGACAGCAAATAATACAAACAGGGGTTTATTGATGACAAAAACAGAAAACAAAACCCTCGATGGGGCAAACAAGACAGGATACACTAGACTAAGACTCAGACAATAAACTAACAACTAAGACAGGAACAAATATTTCTCTTAAACAAGACTTCCAACAAGTTACTCACAGCTAGATGCACACAACGTATGTCTTCACTTGTGGGGGATGCGTGTGTGTGTGTAAATTTACATTCAAGGCTTTTTGGGTCTTTAGCAGGATGTATTTAGTCCTTTCAGATTCACCCTCGCCCAGTCCTTACACTGTTATGTGGCAGAAGAATGAACCCAATTGCAGACAGCAAATAATACAAACAGGGGTTTATTGATGACAAAAACAGAAAACAAAACCCTCGATGGGGCAAACAAGACAGGATACACTAGACTAAGACTCAGACAATAAACTAACAACTAAGACAGGAACAAATATTTCTCTTAAACAAGACTTCCAACAAGTTACTCACAGCTAGATGCACACAACGTATGTCACTTACATCAAACAATGAACCGACACAGGACAGCATACACAAGGGGATTATAAAGGGAACACTAATGACAAGGACAGGTGAAACTGACTAGACAATAATGACGAGACGAGGATAACAAGGGGGCGGGGTAACATAACGAGACAACACAAGCACATGGTCCAAACAATTGGCCATGCGCTTGTACACAAAACATGATTCTGTCATGATCCTGCCTCACGACTAGGAAAATCAAGGATACTAAGGCAGAATCATGACAACAAGTGTGTGGAAAACAAATCAGGTTCAATTATTAAGGCTTTTAATCATCAGAATGCTGCCGGTCGTTCCGCTCTACTGGCAGAGCTAAACGTCAAATTTGGTGGGTGCTCCTAAATTTTTGCTGGTGCTCCTAACTTTTTGAAGTTGGGAGTGTTGTGGAAATTTTAATAGTCATTGATCCCTAACAGATATCATAAGAGAGAGAACCTATTCAATGTGTAAAATATAGATGATTCAAAGAATGTCACATGTGTGTCTCTCACTTGTAGTGAGAGAAGATTCTGTTTATGTACCTGGGGAGGCAGAAGAGGGAGACACTCCAGAGAACAGACGAACAAGGACCTCTGACCTAGATGTCAGAAGGCCATTTACGTTCAGGGGGGCTTATTGGGCCAACTAGTGACGTCTATGGAAAACTACTGGGAGGAAGGCTCTGGGGGGGAGAAGGCCTTGGAACTAAGATAAAAGCTAGTTCAGTCTGTCTGGGGGGGTGTCACTCTTCTGCACAGGGTAACAACTGTGTATTAGACTGCTCCTATTCTTGCAAGAATAAATACTTCTATTTTATAATTTGACTCTGAGTGTCTCTTACGCAGTGATGTTTGTTTGAGATGAATTTTTGCCACAACAGTTTTCGTGTCAGAAGTGATATTCCTTGGACGTGCCTCCTGGACCTGAGATCGGACGGTGTTTGGCCACCTGGACTAAGTAAGTTCCAGCTCTACCTCGTAAACTTGAGAGAGAGGGGCCGACCGATATCAGGGCCGGGAGAATCGACCACTGGAATCTAAAGAACCCGCAGGTGGCAACAGAAGCATCTCTGGTAAGAGACAGTTCAATTTATTTTCTTTTGGGTAAGTTAATTAAATTCAGTTTAATTGGGGAGAAGAGTGAAATTGAACCATATTGGCTGAAGGCTGTTTCTGTGGTACGTAATCTGAGATTAATTGAGATCTATATATAGATCAAGAGATTTCAAACAGATACGAGAGGGAAAAATCTGAGATTAATTGAGGTCTGTAACAGAACAAGAAATTTCAAGCAGATAAATTATCTGGGATTAAGTGAGAACTGTAACAGATCAAGAGATTTCAAACAGATAGGTACCCTGAAAATTAGTTGTTCCACCACGGAGCAAATTGTTTTTGGGTGCTGAGGCTAATTAGGGGGAACCAGAATTTTTTTGGTAAACCATAATTAGGAGGGCACTAATAGTGCAACCCGACTGATTTGGGTTAAAAGAAAAGAATCAGATTTGTTGGGGACGCCTAACAGATTAAAGAAAACGCGCGTTGAAGAGAAATCCACAGAGAACAGAGAAGCAGCCAGTATGGGGATGTCTCAAAAGCAAGCTTGCGAAATTTGATACACCGGTTTTCTGTAGAACTGTATGGGGGGAAATGTATATTTTAGATATTGAAAAAACTGAGAAAATACCATGATTTTCCCAGGGAGGGAACACTGAGCACAAATAGACTAAGAGTGTGCGAGAATCAGTGGAACAGGGCAGCGGGACAAAAGGTTGTTGTGGCTGCGTTCAACATGTGTGTAAAAAATGTGAACAGATAATGGATTGTTCAGTTGAAGATAAAATGTCGAACTGCCAGGAGAAATAATGTTTTTTACTTCTTCATCCAGTAAATGGATGCATGACATTAGATGTCATTAGAACTCAAATTTATATGACAAGGATTAAAGTAGCAAGAAGCAATAAGGTTGTCTGTGTGAAATAGAGGGAACTGTAAGTGAGACTTGGTACTGGTTAGATAATGAAGGAACTGGCATGTTTGAGAAAAGAAAGGAGAGGATAATGAAGGAACTGGCATGTAGGGAAAAGAAAGGAGAAATATAGTAGAAAACTATATGTGATGAAAATAGACATGGTCTGATAGAATTTATGGAAGTTTAAATGATATGAAAAGTTTTAGAATAAAATAAGGCATTGTATGATTGACAGGGATTAACATGATATGAAGAATGTTTTAAGCAGAATGGGGAACAATTCTAGATTTTGATAAAATAATGATTGAAATGATGATATATCTGCTTTATTTTATTAATGTTAAGAAAATAAGATTAAAGAAGCAAGTAGCTATAATGGTTGTCTGTGTAATTTACGGACTGAGTAATATAATCTGTTTTGGAGAAACAGTAGAGATAAGACTGAGACATGAATGTGATGGAAGGAAAAAAGGCTTCAAACCAGTTGTAATGAAAATAATGATGTACAAATTGTTACACTTTATGAAGAGTAACGGAACAGTCCGGGAAAATAAATAAGTAAATAAATAGTGAGACAGAAGAGAGCAAATGCTGTAAACAGCTCTGCTCTGAAGATCTCACTTTGAAGAGATTTGCAGATGATGTTTTGTAAAAGATAAGCTGGGATAACAGCAACAGTACTTGTAATTAGTGTTGTTGATGATAATACCAAATTAGTAAGGTAAAGACAGAAAACAAATTCGAATATTTTGAGCATTTTCTGTGCTGCTCATGAAATTATGTTCTGCCAATAATAATGATGAAGGGTATGATTTGGCTATTGTGATTGAATCCGCCATTGGTGGATGGTCAAAGGAATACAGAGAACTGCTTATCAGTGGGTCTGTTTACATTCCTGAATGGGACACACACTGCTTCAAGAGTGTGCAGTTAGTTGGAGCCGTTTGCAAGCTCACAGTGATCAAACTATAGTCAAGGACAGGTGTCTGATGCTGAAGTTGAGGCTGAAACAAATTCACTAGATGACAGAGAGTGTTTTAATGGTGGTCATCAGGACAATTTAATAGGTAACTGTAAATGACCACCGAGAAGGTGTTTAAAAATGTGATAAAATTACAACACATTTCTGGTAATAATATTGGTTTGAAAATAGATCAGTGTTTAAATGACGACAGTGACAATTTTTGGTCTGAGAAATAAGAGATAAAAAACAAGGTCAAAAGATTGATCTTAAAGTGAATCCTTTTGAAGAAAAGATCTATAATAGTAATTTTTATAAGTGAATTGAATACAGGGTGATGCAAAATGAATGACTGCAACAAATGTGAGTTGCAAAATATAGTAAAGGTAACTAGAAGAAGAATAGTGTTTTAATTAAGCATTTTTAAAAGGGTTCAGGTAATATAGAGAGACAGATCTCAAAGATGATTTATAATAACTGCAAAAGAGGCAGTAGCCTTGTAAAAGTTAGTTAGTGAATCCTGATTGGAGACTGATAAACTCCTAGAAGAGAAAACTTTGAGGTCAGATATTAAGTTATGGTAATTGAGAACTTGACAACTAAAATTGAGATTGAGAAATGTGAAACGTTATTGAGAACTAGAATAATTACCATTATGTAAGAACAAATAAGCAGAAGCAGTGTTATAGGATTAACAGTTGCTAAATGTAAAATGTATAGAGAGGCATTTGATTAAACAAAAAAGGCCTGCTAGTGTTGACCATGAAAAGAACAGAGCTGATGTTTTGCTTTCAAAAGATAAGTTTGTTATTGGCTGTAATGAAACAGTTCGCTTATCTAAAATCTGATGTGTGCTGTGCCTGAAACTGCCAGTGCGACAGAGACTCAATCTGAGTGGAAATTTGTAATGTCTAAATTCCCTGAGGTGGGCAAAAGACAAATATAAATAATATGTTTATTTGAAACCGTATGTAATTTCTGGCAAAGATGCCTTAAGCTGGGATAGAGTTAAAAGATAATAGATAAAAGTTAGACGTTCAGAGTGCAGTGTACCAGTCCCTCTCTCATTCAATGTCTCTCTCTCAGTCAATGTCAGCTAAAAGCTGTTACCTGAGTCGGTGTCATAAGTGATAATAAGCTATTTGTAGTGACATCTTTGATTAGGTTAGGACCAGTAACTTCTTTGTCTGATTTAGTCTCCACCATTCAGGACCGATGGCTCCGGCTACAGATGAAGTACACTGAATGTACGGTTGTGATCTAAATTCACTGAGTATAAATCTAAGCAGCTAGGTTTCTGCTTTTAAGATGGTTAATGGATTTAAGTGATTAAATACTGTTGTTATTAATCTGTCTCCCTATGTGAACACTATTAGGCAATCCGAATGGCTCTGGTGACTCTTGAACGTGCCTTTCCTAAGCTCTAGAAAACAGCTGAGTTCTGTTGAAGCAAACAGCCTGTGATGGGAAAGAGCGGTCACCAGTGGGCACGAGTGGCCATCTCTATGACGGGTAAGACCTTCTATTGGCCTGACAGGGGGCAACCCAAGCCAGAGTGGATCACGTAAAGTCATTGGGCATCTCCTGAATGGAGGTGTGTTATGTGAGACAGGTATGAGGGTTGAGCAGGAGCTGTGAGGCCAGCAGCGTCCTTATGGCGTTAAGGGGAGATGACGCGGTGACGAGTCACGGCATGTCTCCCCAATAAAGCAAAGCTCCTCGATATATACCACTCGCCAGAAGAAACCGCATTAGTTGTATGGCTTGTTTTTTTTATTGTGACAAGCGTCTGCAAATATGCCAGGGGAAAACACCCTGATGGAGATTATAGATAAAGGGCTAACAGGAGTGGGCTTTCAAGAGCCAGCTGAGGCCATTGAGTGATTCCCATTAGTTGTTGTGGAGACAGTAGCAAAACTTTTTATGTACTGGTTGCCTTACGGGCAAGGAAAATCATAGTGTTGATTTTGAACTAACATGTTATAACATAGTTTTAACTCTTGAAGGTCGTTAGACATGGTGGTGGCTAAAGATGAAGACAGCTTTTGATTTAAGGAAAGTCTGGATGACAAAGGTGAATGGTCAAAGGTTATTGTAATGAATACAAATTTTGACTAAGTTACAGCCTTAGGAGGCTGGTGAAAAAAATTTATTTATTTATAGTGAGAGAGACTGCTTGAGCGGAGGAAGGGATGGTAACTGTGTCTGTCTTTCTGTTATTGGCCTGCTAGAGCAAGCTGAAGCAAAATAATGATAATGAAACAAAACAACCCAGCTGACTTGTCTAAAAAATCAAATGAATAATGAACAAGACATGCTTTGAAACTGGTTGGGAGACCATGTAAAATTAGGTAGAAGCTACAGGAAAAATGGAAAGGTTAAAATCTTATTTAAAATTTAAATCTTTTAGCAATAATATAAAGAAAAGTGAACATTGAGAATGAGCAGTTAACATATGTGTGTCTAGTACGAGTGTGTGTGATGGTGACAGCACTTTATGTCTTGTATGTATTAGTTTGGGGCACTAATATTCCGCCTGAATGGTGTGTATATTGCGTCATTAACCTCTGGAATGAGTTTATCATTACAGATGGGTTAAGGCAAATGACAACTTTTAAAGAAGCTGATAATTCTGATGAAAAGACAATACAGAACATGGGATAAGCTTTAAGTTGATTGGCCATCAAGCTCTGTCTGGTAGTAATAATTTTGTCATACATAATGTAGATTTGAAGTTTAAGTAAATTGGAATTGTGTAGTTGTAGATCACCATCTGGCATGGGCTGAGATAAATGAAAATGTTGTAGATTTGAGGGAAACAACAAAGTGACATATTGGCTAAGTCAACATGAAATTATCGAGAGAGCCTCTCACATTTATGATTATTGTGAACAAAGGGGGAGAAATGATTGACTGACAATGACCAAGTCTGTACAGCATGACCTGACCTGATAGAAACAATTGATGACTTTGGAAATGTTTGTAGATGACTGACTTGAGAGACCAAACAACAGGCCTGAAAAGCAGGATACGCTGTGAGACTCAGGGCCATTGCCCTTCAAATACTGCGAGAAGAAGATGAGATTGTGGCTTTAAGGGAAGAATGTAATATTTTTGTTTCAGAGACAGAGAAAGATGTCTGGAGGAAATTTGTCTTAAGGACATCGTTTGGATTAGTGTTGATGGCAAACTTTATCAAAAACACTATGTTAAATGTTATGTTAAATTGATGCTCGAGTTGTGTCGTGCATCAAAAGGGGGATGGTATAACAATTGCCAAATATGGTTTATTAAGGGGTTCACATTTGCTGAATAAATGTTGGGAGAACACTAGGGGTATTTGGATAAAAGCCCTGAAAGAAGCCATTTTTCTGCCTAACAAAATTTATGTCTGTGAGTGTGCTGCACACACCAATAACAAAGATTGTTTCAACAGGAAACGCCAGGGCATCGAAGGCCACGGGAGAACAGTAGACAAAAGAAACTACGTACTTTACTATCTGACAATAACCTCGAAATTAGTTTCTCTTTACAGAGAGCATGCAGGATTGGGAGACAGGGCAAAATGTGCCCAATAAAATAATGGTTATGGATGAATTTGGCTAACTGTCCTGGCCTGGGTTATTAGTGTGGCAGAAAGGTGCTACACCTGCGCAGCGCATAACTTGAAATTTTCCTTTTACAGAATGTCAGGATGGATTGGATAAAACAGAACTAATTCTGTTCCAAATGTATAAATATTGTGTGGACATGAGCAAAGTGGGTTGAGTGTTTTTCAGGGTAAAAGGACCCCGAGTGCTACTAAGTGAGCAAGAAATTATCCGGAGATAATGTTTCAGGTTGTTGATTCCACAGGTCACACCAAAGGGGACGAGCGGCTGTCAAGCGGTCACTAACAAAATACTTAAGGTCTCCATTCACAGGTGACAGGTCACTCCAGTGGGGGTGCGGTCGTGATATAAGGGAAAACCTTATAAGGATCAGAAAATGGTTGGAGAGTGTGACACCTGGGTCCAAGCCTCTCACCTACACCAACAGGCCACAACCATCCCATAGTCCATGGGGCGAACGAGATGATCAACACGCCTGGAGGAGGATGTGAACCAACTAATGGTTTAAGAATGTCGTTTTGTGATTATTTTGAGGATTTTATTTGATTAAATCAAAATAGGGCTTAGTATTGATATACAGTAGATCAAAAGATTTGATTGGTTACTTATTCATTAGGAAATATTTAAGGAAAATGTTTTAGGGAAGAGAAGATCTATTAATTAATGTAAATTATAGGGATAATTGTTGAAGCTTATTAAGTAGAACCACAGCATGTTTGAATTAAAAGTTAAAGGTAAAAGAACACGGAACGTCCGTGGGGCGAACGAGATGATCAACACAACTGATGGGTTAAGTTTAACAGAAGAATCTGTTTTTGTGATGATTTTGTTTGATTGAATCAAACTAGGTATTGATTTGATTGTAAATGTAGAAAATATATTGATTGTGTCCGTAATGGAAATATTAGAGTTAATATTGAACAACTGCATTGGTTAGAAGAATGGATAAAATTATAAGACTTCTCTGGTTAGATTTTGTTAAATATGGCATTAAATAGAGCTTACTAAATTGAATTAGAAGTGAACAAAATATGGTTAGGAAAACCGAGGTGAAATATGAAGATGGGCGTAGATTAATGGAAAAGGCTTAATGATAGGGTTTAGGATTGTTATTCTAATAATTTTGTTATTCATGGGGGAATACGATTACAGTGACAGGTGAAACATGCTGTCTGTTCAATTGGTGAAAATGACAGTCTATCCCAAGGATGAACAAAATTATGTGACGATACAGTTAGCGGGAGCTACAGTGAGATATGTGTTAAATGTATGTTCTGTTTGTTTTTCTTCTATTTGTTTATTTTCTGAGAAAGATTAAGGGCAAAAGATTTAAAGAGGGTTAAAAGCAGCGGTCATCCGTGTTACGAGATGGCGTACAAGGACAGGGGTTGAAACTGAGGGATTTTTTATTATAGTTTTTCTGTTTGTTTCCTTACTATGTTATAACTACCTTTTTCCTTACTGGCGTGACTGAGGGTCTGTTTACAGGAGCGCAGGAACAGTGATTTCTCGCTTAGCCCGGCGTCGTAAAAATGTTTACTTGCTAGCTAAAATATTACGGGGCCTTTCCCCCACAAAAACAGCCTTATGCTTCTTCATTCTAAACTTTTCTTCACAGGTTCAAGGAGAGTGATCATTTATGCAAAAATCAGAGATGAAGAGTATAAGTGTGATGATATGACTTAAAATTTGTCTTATTGTTTATTGTTATGATTATGGGTAATCAGAATGATAAAAAGCGGGAATTTGTTGTGGAAATTTTAATAGTCATTGATCCCTAACAGATATCATAAGAGAGAGAACCTATTCAATGTGTAAAATATAGATGATTCAAAGAATGTCACATGTGTGTCTCTCACTTGTAGTGAGAGAAGATTCTGTTTATGTACCTGGGGAGGCAGAAGAGGGAGACACTCCAGAGAACAGACGAACAAGGACCTCTGACCTAGATGTCAGAAGGCCATTTACGTTCAGGGGGGCTTATTGGGCCAACTAGTGACGTCTATGGAAAACTACTGGGAGGAAGGCTCTGGGGGGAAGAAGGCCTTGGAACTAAGATAAAAGCTAGTTCAGTCTGTCTGGGGGGGTGTCACTCTTCTGCACAGGGTAACAACTGTGTATTAGACTGCTCCTATTCTTGCAAGAATAAATACTTCTATTTTATAATTTGACTCTGAGTGTCTCTTACGCAGTGATGTTTGTTTGAGATGAATTTTTGCCACAACAGGAGCACCAGTGCTACCAGGTAAAAAAGTTAATTTCGAGCCCTGTTTACAATAGACCTCTGTAATGTCATACTTGTTATATCTCCTTATAACATAATTAGGGCCCAAGCCCTGAAAGGGCGAAGGACCTATTGTTTTCCTTAGGATACTTTTTTTTTCTTTTTCTAACGAATATTCGGGCACTTTTGGGGCCCTCAACGTGCTCGAAAACTCTTGAAACTTTGCACACGGGTCAGAACCCGCGGCCATCAGGGCCGGGCTGAAGCTGGTACCCAGGCGTGGCAGGGGGGCTCGACAGCGCCCCCTGGAACGGGGTCCGAAAACTTGGTCCATATATCAAAAAAGCTTGCATGTAATAATATGAAACTTGGTACACATATAGATCTCGTCGGTTCATATATCCTTCAAGCTCTTACTTTTTACCCCAGCCCAACAGGAAGTCGGCTATTTAGGGTTGTTTGGAAAACGCATGCAATGGAATTTGAAATACTCCTCCTAGAGAATTCGAACACACGGCACGAAACTCGGTCAGCATAAACTCAAGTCATTGAGGATGAAAAATTGGCAGCGGATTTTTGATATCTCGAACGGTTTGGCCGTTATAAATAACGCCGTTACTAACGGCATTACTTTTTCCAGTAACGAGTAATCTAATTGATTACTCTTCTCATCTTAATAATGCCGTTACCGTTACTGCCAAAAAATGCGGCGCGTTACTATAACTGATGAAGCTGGGGGTTTTTTCATCAGACCGACTAGATCTCTGAGCGAGAGGCAAATACTTTTTTTACTGTTCTTCCGTGGTTAGTGGGCAGAGCACGAGACAAGCGCATAAATGCTGACGATTGGTTGAGGTAGAGTAAAATGTCATTGTAAGCCAATCAGAGGTAGAGTTGGGCAGGTGTTCGAAAGCACGCATAGTAGTGATGGGCATTCGGCTCTTTTGACTCAGCTCACTGAAAAGAGCCGACTCTTTTGGCTCACAAACGGCTCTTTAAATGACTTTGACTATAATATTTCAATTTTTATTACATAATTATTTAATTTCTATAGGCTAAATTTGTAAAAATAGAGTCGGCTCTTCAGATATGCGAGCCAGCTCCCGACGTTCACCTAAAAGAGTCGGCTTTTGTCGGCTCATTCGCGAATCGCGAACGACCCATCAAAAGCTCATTCGCGAACGAGTCGATCCATCATCACTAACGCATAGTCGGACAGGACAGGACACACAAGGAACAACACAAGCCAGTCAGTCAACGAGAGACAGGTATGGCGACGAGCCAAAATAATCAAAAAGTAGCCTTCTCTAAATGGAAGTATAGACATTAATTTTTCCTTCAAGAAATAAAAGGAACGAATGTAATCGTGAAATGCACATTATGCCCTGGGCAAAAGTGCCTATCCACGTCAGTGTCAAGTAATTCAAACTTACTCAAACATCTTTCAACGTTGCATGCTTCCACGAAATTAGTGGCCATGACCACCGAAGGAGAAGGAGACAGTGCCACAAAACCTAAGCAACTGAAGCTTGATTTTAAGGCCCCACCAAACATTTTGTCTCAGACCGAACTGAACAAACTGGTAGCCAGGTATGTAGTGGAGGATATGCTGCCATTATCTACGGTTGAGTCGGACTCATTCAGGGCACTAGTTGCCAAAATACCGGTCAGAGGAGGGGTATCCCTACAGTGTAGAAAGACGTTTTCAAACTATATAGACGCCCAATATTCTCAAATGAATGCGGAGCTCAAACAAACGTTTGAGAAGTTAGAATATGTGTCTACCACAGCAGACATATGGACTGCATGTAACAAGAGCTATCTAGGCGTAAAGGCGCATTGGATAAATCCGCAAAGCATGGAGCGAGGTAAGGCAGCCCTGGCATGCAGGAGGTTCAAGGGACGCCATACATACGACAAAATTGCAACGGAGCTTGATCATATCTACTCCTCATATGGAATATCATTCAAAATCACAACAACAGTCACAGATAATGGCTCAAATTTTGTAAAGGCCTTCAAAATGTATCAGATGAAGCGGGATGATGATGAGGATGATGAGGTGACGTTTACTGACATCAGTGAGGCCTTGCAGACCCGTGTTGTTTTTAATGATGATGGTGGTGATGAAGATGATACTGTGATCACGTTGCCGCCACATCAGAGATGTGCATCACACACCCTAAACCTGGTATCATGCACTGATATTGACAAGTGGTTACTGTCAACACCCTGAACAAAACCTGTTTACAGAAGTGCCACCACAAAATGCACAGGGTTGTGGAATAAGGCTAGTAGGTCAACGGTGGCTGCAGAGACTGTGCATGATGTCATTTCTAAGAAGCTGTTAGTCCCATGCACCACAAGATGGAGCTCATTTTATGATGCCCTGGCTCGTATATCTGGGATTCCTATAGTTGAGCTGAATACCATCTCATCCAAGTTTGGATTGACAGCCATCACAGAACGAGAACACCAGTTCATTAGGGAATACTGTACGGTCATGAAGCCACTTACAGTTGCTTTAGACATTCTTCAGGGAGAAGATCATTGTTTCCATGGCACACTACTACCCACGCTGGAGACATTGATATTCAAGACCCTGCAACTGAAGAGTGGCCTGCACATCCTAATTGACCTTCCAGAGGCAATTGTCACAGTAAGAACTTTAATTTATTTTAGATCTTCAACACATTACCCAATAAATTCATTTTATTATATGAATGGGAAAAGAAACTCTATTTTATTCTAGCCTAGCCTTTAATGTTATGATACATTATGACTACAGATGATGATAGACCTTTAAAGCCTTGTTGTAAAGTAATGAATGTATAGGCATATAGGGAAATAAATATAGGCTAATGTAAAATTATATATATTATATATATTATATTATTATACTATATTATATATATTATCTATAAATCTGTTCATAATTCTCTCTCTCTCTCTCTCTCTCTCTCTCTCTCTCTCTCTCTCTCTCTCTCTCTCTCTCTCTCTCTCTCTCTCTCTCTCTCTCTCTCTCTCTCTCTCTCTCTCTGATAATATAATATTATTATAATAATATAATATAATTGCATTCTTATGTATCATTTCAGGCAATCAAGACAAGATTTGCCGAGGTGCTGGAGAGCGACTGTGCTGTCTTGGCTGCTGTGACTTTGCCCAAGTTCAAACTGCGTTGGCTGCGGACACAGGACAGGAAGGACAAGGCCAAGGCAAGTCTGCTGGAAGAGTGTCGGAAAATTGTCCAAGAAGACCAGCAAGCAGGTACCAACCCACTAACACACCACCTCAGCACAGACTCTGCCATAGAGGATGAGTTCTTTTCCTTTGAGGATGAGGATGACACCTCTGCTACTGCTGAAAGTCAAGTTGCAGACTATTTAAAATCAGGAGAACAAGGGATAGACTCTCTTAATGGTTTTGCACTGATAAAGAAAATTGCACTCCGTTATAATGCAGCCACTCCATCCAGTGCCCCAGTAGAGAGACTTTTTAGCCTGGGGAAGCTAGTCTTGACTCCACTGAGGAACAGGCTCTCTGACCAGAAGTTTGAGAAGCTTTTGGTTTTGACAACCACTGGTTCAATGACAAGAATGGTTGGATGGATAGCTAGATAGGGTAGCTTGGATGAATGGGGAGAATAGAATGATGGATGGATGGATGATGGATGGATGCATGGATAGATGGATGGATGGAGAGAATAGAATGATGGATGGGGAGAATAGAATGATGGATGGATAGATGAATGGATAGAATAATGAATGCATGGATGTATAGATGAATGAATGAATGTTCAGGAGCTAAAGTTGATTCCAGTATGTCTAAAGTTGTGTTGCATCTTTTTACATTTGCAGTTTTGCACTAAAAAGAGTTGTTGTTTTTTTTTATACATTTTTGGTTCATTGCTTAAAGAGCATAATTTAATTTAGATTTATTTGTTGGCTGGCTGCAGCCTCTTGAAGTAAGATTGTCAATGGCCAGAGTACGAGATTTATTTTTATGGAGATGTATTTTTTATTTTTTATGTATTACCTACCTGTATATGTATATCCTTCGTTTTGCTATACATTGCACTTTCCAGTTACATTGAAAGCACCTAATATTGTTACACTGTAGTATTTGAAGTACAGCATTTTTTCAGTAATTTTGTTTTGTTTTATTTGCACTACAAAGAGTGTATATATTTGTTATTTCTTTTTGGTATATTGCTTAACAAGCTTAATTTAATTTTGCCCAGTTGTGGCCTGTTGAGGGGCAATAAATATCAAAAGTTCCAAAACATCTATTGTGTTATTTGCATTGATCCACTATATAAACACAATATCTACATACATGGCATTTGATTGGAGGCTAGTCTCACTTTGTCCCACAGCAACATTTTTTTTTTTTTTAGATGTGTGTACAATGTTTCATGTTTCTGTTAATAATGTATTGTATTAAGTGTCCATTTCATTATAATATTCAGATATATCATAAATAATTGAACATGCACATGTATTTTAAGTTCCGTTAAAGAGGGGTAGAGGTGGGGTCACATTTGAGCAATTAAAATTAAATTTTACTTGAAGGTAACGCAATAGTTACTTTCTTAAGTAACTAGTTAGGGCCCAAGCCCAAAGGGCGAAGGCCCTATTGTTTTCCTTAGGATTATTAGGGCCCAAGCCCAAAGGGCGAAGGCCCTATTGTTTTCCTTAGGATTATTAGGGCCCAAGCCTTGAAAAGGCGAAGGCCCTATTGTTTTCCTTAGGATTATTTTTTTTTTTCTCCTCTTTTATTTTTCTTACGACTATTCGGGCACTTTTGGGGCTCTTAACGTGCACGAAAACTCTTGAAACTTTGCACGCGGGTCAGAACCCGCGGCCATCAGGGTCGGGGTGAAGCTGGTACCTGGGCGTGGCAGGGGGGCTCGACAGCGCCCCCTGGAACGGGGTCCGAAAACTTGGTCCATAAATCAAACACGCTTGTATGTAAGAATATGAAACTCGGTACACATATAGATCTCATCGGTTCATATATACTTCATGCTCTTACTTTTTACCCCAGCCCAACAGGAAGTCGGCTATTTAGGGTTGTTTGTAAAACGCATGCAATGGAATTTAAAGTACTTCTCCTAGAGAATTCAAAGAAATGCCACGAAACTCGGTCAGCATGAAGTCAAGACATTGAGGATGAAAAATTGCGAGGGGATTTTTGATATCTCGAACGGTTTGGCCGTGGCGAGGAAACGAAATTATGGCGAGAAACGTGAAACAGGAAGTGTGTTATAACTTCTTTATACATTAACTGATCTTGATGAAACTTCAGCAGTGTGTTCGTTGTAAGAGGCCGATCACATGGATGTGACTATTGTGAGTCAAAGTTATAGCGCCACCAACTGGCAGCAGGAAGTGTGTCACTTTCAAAATCCTTTGAAATCACCCTCTTATTTTTACCCGATTTGCTTCAAACTTTATGTGTATAATGTAAACACACGGCAGATGTAGACCTGTGAAAGGATTATTGATATCTTTGATACTGTTGCCGTGGCAACGCATCATACTTTAAAATTCTTTTAGGATGCTTTTGAGACTCTTAGCATGCTTGAAATTGCATGAAACTCGACAGACATGTCACATTTATTAGCCAGTAGACATGTGCAAAGTTTCAGGAACGGACGTGGTGCAGGGGCTCAGTAGCGCCACCTTTTGACAAAAGTGAGAGGGTTAGTTTCATAGTTTTACCTGCAATCATAAAACTCGGTAGGAATATTGTTCAGATCAAGCCGGACAACTTTCTAATTTACAGATTTTGGCTCCGAACAAAAGAAAGTCAGATATTTTGGTTTGAATGTGGATGTTTCGGAGTAATCTCTGTCACTCTCTCCCTCTCTCTGCGTACCTCTGTGTCTGTGGGGGAGGGGGATGTGTCTGTTTGAGTGAGAATGCTTTTAATTATTGTTGTTCAAGGTTTCGGGGGCTTTTGGGGCCCTTAACATCCTCTAAAACTCTTGAAACTTTGCACACGGGTCAGAACCCGCGGCCATCAGGGCCGGGTTGAAGCTGGTACCCGGGCGTGGCAGGGCGGCTCGACAGCGCCCCCTGGACTGGGATTCGAACACTTTTCCATAAGTCAAACACACTTGCATGTAATAATATGAAACTCGTTACACTTATAGATCTCATTGGGTTGAACAACTTTCGTGCTCTAAGTTTTACGACAGTCCAACAGGAAGCCGGCTATTATGGTTTGTTTGGAAAAGCATACCCCTGAAATTCGATTTAATTCTCCTTGGGAATTGATCGGATTCCAACCAAACTCGGTCAGCATGAAGTCAAGACATTGAGGATGCTAAATTCCAGACGGATTTTTGATATCTCGAACGGTTTGGCCGTGGCGAGGAAATGAATTTTATGACTAAAAAAGGACACATAAAGTGTGTTATAACTTTGCTCGTTTTACCTACAGTTACAAAACTTGCCACGGATATTGTTCTCATAAAGCCGATCAATTTTCTAATTTAAAGTCATTAGCTCTGAGCAACAGAAAGTCAGATATTGTAGTTTGAATGGATTTCTTGTGCCCCCTGCCATTCTCTCTGTGTGTGTGTGTGTGTGCGTGTGTCTGTGTGGGGAGGGGAGCAGAGGGGAGGGAGAGAGGGTTGGTGTCTGTGTTTATGTGTGTGTGTGTGTGTGTGGCTGGCTGTATGATTTTTCCTGCATTAAAGGATAAAGAAATCTCTAAGTCCTTGTCTTTTCGCATAACAATTTTTGTATTTTTTTTTAAATGACAAAATATGCATATAACCCCCATCTTTTAAATGTATAGTTTGCTTTAAATAAAAGTAAGATTGTTTTGGTAATTGAAGCTGAATGAATTTAAAATTCATCTGCTATATTTCAATATATTTGTTTTCCTTAAAATTTTAAAACACTAACCTCATTCTCATCTGAATTACAATTTTTTTTTTTTCTGTATGAAATAATACTCTGACTAAAAACACTTTTGATGTTTCTTTTTTAATCAATGTAGAATGTGTAAGTAGAATGTGTAACTTAAAAATAAACAGATTAGAGCTCTGTTTGAGGACAATCCTGTGTGGGGAGGTGGCAGGGGGATTTATCTTTTGGGTGAGATTTAATTTAAATTATTGTTTTTCAATGTAGCATTCTAATCAGGTAAAGCAAGTAATATTCTCTGTATCTTTATATAAATATACACACATGGTGGTAATGGCGCAGTGGATAAAACACATGCCTTTGGTGTGAGAGACCCGGGTTCGAATCCACTGTGAGACACCAATGTGTCCCTGAGCAAGACACTTAACCCCTAGTTGATCCAGAGGTGTGCGACCTCTGACATATATGGCAATTGTAAGTCGCTTTGGATAAAAGCGTCAGCTAAATGAATGAATGTAAATGAATATGTGTGTGTGTGTGTGTATATATATATATATATAGCTACAAGCTGCGATTACGGGCCCAAGCTGGTGGCACCGCAACCCCGGTTATAGCGCCACCAACTGGCAGCAGGAAGTGTGTCACTTTCAAAATGATTTGAAATCACCCTCTTATTTTTACCTGATTTGCTTCAAACTTCACTACTATAATGTAAACACACGGCAGATGTAGACCTAGATGTAGACCTGACCTTTCAGAAGGTTGCTCACGCATACTTTGTGATTGATATGTGCCCTCGATGCGCACTTTTGCAGAGCCCACACCAATGCAAGCTCTACAGCACACTTCTTTTCGACAGTCAAAGCAGGGTTACATTTTTTGGCACGTCGTGCACAATAACCCTAAAGGCACCAGGGTGGCGGTGCCACCGGCTTTATATATATATATATATATATATATATATATATATATATATATATATATATATATATATATATATATAAATATAGCTGCGAGCAGCGATGAAGGGCCCAAGCCGGCGGCACCGCCACCCCGGTGCCTTTAGGTAACTAAAGGCACCGGGGTTGCGGTGCCACCGGCTTGGGCCCGTAATCGCTGCTCGCAGCTATATTTTATTATTCTTCTTATTATTTTTTTACTACCTTTTGGACACTTTTGGAGGCCTTAACATGCTCAAAAACTCCTGAAACTTTGCACACATGTCAGAACCCGCGGCCATCAGGGCCGGGCTGAAGATGGTACCCGGGCGTGGCAGGGGGGCTCGACAGCGCCCCCTGGAACGGGGTCCGAAAACATGGTCCATAAATCAAACACGCTTGCATGTAATAATATGAAACTCGGTACACATGTAGATCTCCTCGTTTCATATATACTTCACACTCTTACTTTTTACCCCAGCCCAACAGGAAGTGGGCTATTTAGGGTTGTTGGTAAAACACACGCAATGGAATGTGAAATACTCCTCCTAGAGAATTCAAACAAACGGCACGAAACTCGGTCAGCATGAAGTCAAGACATTGAGGATGAAAGTTTGCGAGGGGATTTTTGATATCTCGAACGGTTTGGCCGTGGCGAGGAAACAAAATTATGGCGAGAAACGTGAAACAGGAAGTGTGTCATAACTACTGCATACATTAACTGATCTTGATGAAACTTCAACAGTGTGTTCGTTGTAAGAGCCCGATCACATGGATGTGACTATTGTGAGTCAAAGTTATAGCGCCACCAACTGGCAGCAGGAAGTGTGTCACTTCCTAAATGCTTTGAAATCACCCTCTTATTTTTACCCGATTTGCTTCAAACTTTATGTGTATAATGTAAACACACGGCAGATGTAGACCTGTGAAAGGATTATTGATATCTTAGATACTGTTGCCGTGGCAACACATCAAACTTTAATATTCTTGTTTGATGCTTTTGAGACTCTTAGCATGCTTGAAATTGCATGAAACTCGACAGACACAGGTATGCATATGGTTCAGATCAAGCCGGACAACTTTCTAATTAACTGTCATTAGCTCAGACCAAGAGGAAGTCAGATATTTTGGTTTGAATGTGGATGTTTCTGAGAATTTTCTCTCCCTCTCCCTCTGACAGAGAGAATGCACCCTGCCATTCGTGTGTGTCTGTGTCTGTGTCTGTGTCTGTGTGGGGAGGGGGGGAGGGGCTCTTTTAGTTTAAACACAAAATTATACATAGGGCCATACTGCCCTCTTGTGTCCAAAATTATATTTATATATACATTATACATATATTTGGTATGTGACTGAGGACCGAGAGCTTTTAAATACGGGACATTGATAATGGCCACGTGCAGAGCGCTCGAGGGAATTCCTATGGAAGTAGGAATGAACTAAAAAACGTTCGCTCTGTTCTGCTCGCTCGTCGCCATGGACGCGCACCATTATGAATGCCAGTGCAGCCGCATACTTTTTAGTGTCACTTTAAAATTAGTGCAATAACGGGGCCGATTGCTTGAATTGTGAGTTCAATAGTCTATTATTTTTCACGGAAAACACAACAACAAAAGAGTACAATGATAGATTCGCTTAAATAGGGGCTTTTACATAAAATAGCCTATTCCGTCATCATCTTTTCAGTCAGCTCTTCACTCTCGTGATTAATGAAATTTGACTCCTGTTGCTGATATTTGCTGCAACTTTCGTTCCGCTCACAATTTAGTAAGCAAACACGCTTCAAATGTGTTTTTATTTTATTTTTGTGTATATATATGTGTGTGTATATATATGTGTGTATATATATATATATATATATATATATATATATATATATAGCTTATGTTTCAAATATGAGTTAATTAACAATCGTTGGAAAGAATGATACTTTTAATATCACTAAACCGTCATTAGGTGTCGCCAGGCGACCGTCTTAATGAGCGAGTCATTGATTCATTCGTTCAAACGATTCGTTCGAACGGCTGAGTCATTCATGAATGAGACAGATTATGGATTGGTCGTTGAATCTTTGAGTCAACCGATTCGTTCAAAATGCTGAATCATTCAGTAATGAGAATGCGTTGCTGTGAGATGCTCGATGGTTCTGCTGTGATCTTTGTTTAACTATTTTCGCTGCTGAAACAGAAAAAAAAGTCAATATTGCATCTAAAATGTAAGTGATTTGACGTGTGTGTGTGTGTGTGTGTGTGTGTGTGATTGTGTCTGTTACAGTGATTGTTTAACCCTTGTTAAAGTTTAGGCCTTGTCTTTTTGGATATATATCTTTTTATATAAAAAAAAATAGCATACAACCCATGTATTTTAAATGTATTGTTTGCTTTAAATTACATTGAGATTTGTATGTTTGGTAATTGAACCTGAATGAATTATAAATGAATGTGCTATATTTCAGATCATATATTTGTTTTCCTTAAAATTTGAACTAACACTAACTTTATTCTCATCTGAATGATAGATTATTTATTTATGTATAAAATAAAAACACATTTGATTTTTCTTTTTTAATCAATGTAGAATGTGTAACTGAAAAAATAAACAGATTAGGGCTCTGATCGAGGACAATAAATGAAAACCAATGCAATATGATGAATGTCCAAAAGATTTTTTTTGCTTTTAAACTATGTGTGTGTGTGTGTGTGTGTGTGTGTGTGTGTGTGTGTGTGTGTGTGTGTGTGTGTGTGTGTGTGTGTGTGTGTGTGTGTGTGTGTGTGTGTGTGTGTGTGTGTGTGTGTAAGAGATTTCGGTTGGGTGACAGTTGTAGTTTACAGTTTGACAAAAGCACAATGTTGTGTTTTATTGTGATTGTACACAAATATAAGTAAACACTTTGCAGTTTGAATAATGTCCTGTATGAACAAAAGGACGGGGTATGTTTTTATGTCTACATTGTTCAATCACGCCTCACACACACACACACACACACACACACACCAACTATTTTTCTAATCAGATCAGGCAAGTAATATTCTGTCTTGGCACACTTCATATAACTTTCAAACTTGTGTACTTATTTCATGTGTGCATTAAGTCCATGAGACCGTAGGGTGTCTCATTTTTCATTTTAGGTTTCAGAAGGTTGCTCACGCATACTTTGTGGTTGATATGTGCCCTCAATGCACACTTTTGCAGAGCCCACACCAATGCAAGCTCTACAGCACACATCTTCTCAAAGGTCAAAGCGGAGTTACGATATTGCCCGTCATGCACAGTAACCCTAAAGGCACCGGGGTGGCGGTGCCACCGGCTTGTTTATATATATATATATATATATATATATATATATATATATATATATAAATATAGCTGCGAGCAGCGATGAAGGGCCAAAGCCGGCGGCACCGCCACTCCGGTGCCTTTAGGTAACTAAAGGCACCGGGGTTGCGGTGCCACCGGCTTGGGCCCGTAATCGCTGCTCGCAGCTATATTTATATATATATATATATATATATATATATATATTTTATTATTAGGGCCCAAGCCCAAAGGGCGAAGGCCCTATTGTTTTCCTTAGGATTTTTTATTAGGGCCCAAGCCTTGAAAAGGCGAAGGCCCTATTGTTTTCCTAAGGATTATTATTATTATTATTATTTTACTACCTTTTGGGCACTTTTGGGGGCCTTAACGTGCTCAAAAACTCTTGAAACTTTGCACACGGGTCAGAACCCGCGGCCATCAGGGCCGGGCTGAAGCTGGTACCCGGGCGTGGCAGGGGGGCTCGACAGCGCCCCCTGGAACGCGGTCCGAAAACTTGGTCCATAAATCAAACACGCTTGCATGGAATAATATGAAACTCGGTACACTTATAGATCTCATCGGTTCATATATACTTCATGCTCTGATTTTTTACCCCAGCCCGACAGGATGTCGGCTATTTAGGGTTGTCTGGAAAACCCATGCTCAGGAATTCGAAATACTCCTCCTAGAGAATTCAAACACACGGCACGAAACTCGGTCAGCATGAAGTCAAGACACTGAGGATGAAAAATTGCCAGGGGATTTTTGATATCTCGAACGGTTTGGCCGTGGCGAGGAAACGAATTTATGGCGAGAAACAAGAAACAGGAAGTGTGTTATAACTTCTGCATACATTGACTGATCTCGATGAAACTTCAGCAGTGTGTTCGTTGTAAGAGGCCGATCACATGGATGTGACTATTGTGAGTCAAAGTTATAGCGCCACCAACTGGCAGCAGGAAGTGTGTCACTTTCAAAATGCTTTGAAATCACCCTCTTATTTTTACCCGATTTGCTTCAAACTTCATCTGTATAATGTAAAAACACGGCAGATGTAGACCTGTGAAAGGATTGTTTAATATCTAAGATAATGTTGCCATGGCAACGCATCAAACTTTAATATTCTTTTTTGATGCTTTTGAGACTCTTAGCATGCTTGAAATTGCATGAAACTCGACAGACACATCTCATTTATTAGCTAGTAGACACGTGGAAAGTTTCAGAAACGAGCGTGGTGAGGGGCTCAGTAGCGCCACCTTTAGTCAAAAATGGGGTATTAGTTTTACCTACAGTAACAAAAATCGGTATGGATATTCGTCTCCTCGAGCCGGACAACTTTCTAATTGACAGTCATTAGCTCCGAACAACACAAAGTCAGATATTTTGGTTTGAATATGATTTTCAGGAGAATTTTCTCCCTCTGTCTCTGTGTGTGGGGGGGTTGGGGAATTTGACTATTATTTTAATGGTGTTCAAGGTTTCAGGGGCTTTTGGGGCCCTTAACGTGCTTGAAAACTCTTGAAACTTTGCACACAGGTCAGCGCCCACAGCCATCAGGCCCGGGCTGAAGCTGGTATCCGGGCGTGGCAAGGGGGCTCAACAGCGCCCCCTTGAACGGGGTCCCCAAAACTTGGTCCATAGATCAAACACGCTTGCATGAATTAATCTGAAACTCAATACACATACAGATCTCATCGGGCCGAACAACCTACCCTCGGTCAAGTTTTACGCCAGCCCAACAGGAAGTCGGCTATTATGGGTTGTTTGGAGAACGCTTGCTAAGGAATTTGAAGTACTTCTCCTAGAGATTGCATCCGTTTACCGCCAAACTCGGTCAGCTTGAGGTCAACACATTGAAGATGCTAAATTGCGGACGGATTTTTGATATCTCGAACGGTTTGGCCGTGGCGAGGAAACGAATTTATGGCGAGAAAAGAGAAACACGAAGTGTTATAACTTCTGCATACATTAACTGATCTTAATGAAACTTCAGCAGTGTGTTCGTGGTAAGAGGCCAATCAGATGGATGTAACTATTGTGAGTCAAAGTTATAGCGCCACCAACTGGCAGCAGGAAGTGTGTCACTTTCTAAATGCTTTTGACAAAAGTGGGGGGGTTAGTTTTATCTACAGTAACAAAACTCGATATATATATTGTACTCTTCGAGCCGGACAACTTTCTAATTTACCGTAATTAGCTACGACCAACAGGAAGTTAGATATTTTGGTTTGAAAATTGTCATTTTATGTGTCTCTCTCTGAGCCTACGTCTCTGTGTGTGTGTCTGTGAGTGTGGGGAGGGGGAGGGGGAGGGGGAGGGGGGCTAGATTAACCATTTCACTGCTGTGTGGTTTTGCCTGCATTAAAAAGGAAAATAAATGGCTTACGCCTTGTATTTTTTTAAATAGGTTTTATTAATAAGTAAAGGCATATAACCAAATTAATTGTAGTGCATTGAAAATAGTTTTATATAATTAGTTTATTAATTAAATTAACTTGGTCCATAAACTTGGTCTGAAAATTTGGTCCATAAATCAAACACACTTGCATGTAATATTATGAAACTCGGTATATAGATCTCATCGGGCCAAACAACTTTAAGCCAGCCCAAAAGGAAGTGGGATTTTGGTCTGAATGTGAATGTTTTGCAAAACCAGCCTCTACATTTTTACCCACTCCTCTTAAGTGGTTTATTTTATTCCCACCAAACTTTTTTAACATGATGAAAATACATTAAAGAAGCATAATTGTGAATATCTATTGAATATCTCAAATTGTTTTGCTATGGCGAGGGATTAAAATCATGTCAAAAAAATAAACACTAAAAGCCTCATATCTTTTAAAAATTTAATTATACACCATTTATTTCTAGATACAATTATAGAAATAACAGAACTAAACCCATTTTATTCTTGTTTTCAATTTAAGAATAATGTAAAAGTTTAAAAACAGCCAGGATTCACTATTCAGTCAAAAAATAAATATATCAAGTAATACATAGGGCTATACTGCCCTCTTGTGTTCAAAATCAGGTAGGCCTATTGTATTTAAATATATTAGGTAGCCTATGTGACTCCGAGAACATTTTCTCACCGGTTATTTGACGTGTAACACCGCCGGGGGGCTTTTAAATCGCTAAGTTAAAAGTGAAAGTAAAGTAAGGACGTCCGCACGGATATTTATAGTGGTGGCGCTCGCAGTGCGCTCGAATGAATTTCTATGGAAGTAGAAATGAAAAAAAGTTCGCACTGTTTTGCTCGCTTGTCGGACGCGCACCGTTATGAATGCCAGTGCAGCCACATACTTTTTAGTGTCACCAAAGAGTATAGAAGAACAAGAGGCGAAGCTCTGATGCTTTTTTGGTAACAGCTAACCGCTTCGGTAGCGCGGCCGCCATTTTGGGGTGAAAATTCCAACTGGAGTGACTGAACAACAACACAGATAACAGTTTTTTGAGGTAGTTTTTTCTTGCATTACTGAGTATTTCCATTTTATGCAACTTTACACATCTACTATTATTAGTTACCAACTCCACTAGGCCTGAAATATATTTTGTACGTTTTAATCCCCTGGATCATGCTACAAACATGATGACCTTAACATGATGCATTGCTGTGTCCGTTATCATATAATTGCCACTTTGGACAGTGGCTGTGTTTTTTTTGTTTACATAGGCTTGCATGAATGAGACAGTGGATGTTTATGGATTGGTCATTGACTCTTTGAGTAAATCGATTCGTTCAAAATGCTGAATCATTTGTGTCTCTTACAGCGACAAGAGTTTAACCCTTGTTCAAGTTTAAGGCCTTGTCTTTTTGGATATATATATTTTTTTTAAATTCCAAAATATGCATACAACCCATATATTTTAAATGTATTGTTTGCTTTAAATTAAATTAAGATTGTATGTTCATCTGAATTATAAATAATTTATTCCTGTATAAAATAAAAACACATTTGAACTTTCTTTCTTAATCAATGTAGAATGTGTAATTGAAAAATAAACAGATTAGGGCTCCGAAGACAATAAATGAAAATCAATGCGATATGGTGAATGTCCAAAAGATGGCTCCCACAGACTGTTTTTAAATGAGGTTGGATAAATATGTTTTGCTTTTAGACAGTGTGTGCGTGTGATTTTAGTTGGGTGACAGTTGTAGGTTACAGTTTGACAGGAGTTTACAGTTTGACAAAAGCACTTTGTTGTGTTTTATTGCGACTGTACACACATATAAGTAAACAATTTGCAGTTTGAATGATGTCCTCTATGAACAAAATGACAGAGTATGTTTTTACGTGTAACAATGTTCAATCTCACACACACACACACACACACACACACACACACACACACACACACACACACACACACACACATTGCATCATTGCAATCTTGACATCGCAGCCTGTTCATTATAGCCTTAATAATATATAATGATAAAATAGTCAACCTAACATTACCTAACACTAGTGCCTATTCTTTAGATACTAGTGCTTATTCTTTAGATATTCTTTTGAATACGTATTAGTAGCTAATGAATAAGTACTGGTATCTATTTAATAGGTACTAGTATCTAATGACTTAGTACTAGTATTTATTGAATAAATACTAGTATCTATTAATAGGTACTAGTATCTAAAAGGTCATTTTCTCTCTCTCTCTCTCTCTCTGGGCCAATATGGCAAGCCGTTTTAACATTTAATCATTTTAACCTACTAGTCTCTATTTTCATGCTACTAGTACTTATTTTTTAGATACTAGTATCTATTCCATTAAGTACTAGTACTTATTCATTAGCGACTAGTGCTTATTCTGTTTAGAATATTCAAAGTGCTTATTAAATTTTTATGCTTATTTATATTTTCAGAGCAGAAAATCCGATTTTTCTGCTTATTCAATATTGCATCTAAAATGTAAGTGACTTGACGTGTGTGTGTGTGTGTGTGTGTGTGTGTGAGAGAGAGAGAGAGAGAGAGAGAGAGATTGTGTCTGTTACAGTGACAAGAGTTTAACCCTTTAAGGCCTTGTCTTTTTGGATATATATCTTTTTTTATTACAAAATGTGCATACAACCCATATATTTTAAATGTATTGTTTCCTTTAAATTAAATTAAGATTGTATGCTTGGTAATTTAACCTAAATAAATTTAAAATGAATGTGCTATATTTCAGATTAATATAGCCTATTTGTTTTCCTTCATTTTAATCAACACTAACTTTATTCTCATCTGAATTATAAATAACTTATTTCTGTATAAAATAAAAAATCCCGAATAATCCAGACCAACCAGAGCGCACTATTTCTACAACATCATCAGTGCTGAAGCGGAACTACCAAAGCCGTTCGGCAGATAGCGAGCAGATATTTTGATATTTTGTGTCACGTTGTGCACAATAACCCTAAAGGCACCAGGGTGGCGGTGCCACCGGCTTTTTATATATATATATATATATATAAATATAGCTGCGAGCAGCGATGAAGGGCCAAAGCCGGCGGCACCGCCACCCCGGTGCCTTTAGGTAACTAAAGGCACCGGGGTTGCGGTGGCACCGGCTTGGGCCCGTAATCGCTGCTCGCAGCTATATTTATTATTATTATTATTATTCTTATTATTTTTCTGCTACCTTTTGGACACTTTTGGAGGCCTTAACATGCTCAAAAACTCCTGAAACTTTGCACACATGTCAGAACCCGCGGCCATCAGGGCCGGGCTGAAGATGGTACCCGGGCGTGGCAGGGGGGCTCGACAGCGCCCCCTGGAACAGGGTCCGAAAACATGGTCCATAAATCAAACACGCTTGCATGTAATAATATGAAACTCGGTACACATGTAGATCTCCTCGTTTCATATATACTTCACACTCTTACTTTTTACCCCAGCCCAACAGGAAGTCGGCTATTTAGGGTTGTTGGTAAAACACACGCAATGGAATGTGAAATACTCCTCCTAGAGAATTCAAACAAACGGCACGAAACTCGGTCAGCATGAAGTCAAGACATTGAGGATGAAAGTTTGCGAGGGGATTTTTGATATCTCGAACGGTTTGGCCGTGGCGAGGAAACAAAATTATGGCGAGAAACGTGAAACAGGAAGTGTGTCATAACTACTGCATACATTAACTGATCTTGATGAAACTTCAACAGTGTGTTCGTTGTAAGAGCCCGATCACATGGATGTGACTATTGTGAGTCAAAGTTATAGCGCCACCAACTGGCAGCAGGAAGTGTGTCACTTCCTAAATGCTTTGAAATCACCCTCTTATTTTTACCCGATTTGCTTCAAACTTTATGTGTATAATGTAAACACACGGCAGATGTAGACCTGTGAAAGGATTATTGATATCTTAGATACTGTTGCCGTGGCAACACATCAAACTTTAATATTCTTGTTTGATGCTTTTGAGACTCTTAGCATGCTTGAAATTGCATGAAACTCGACAGACACAGGTATGCATATGGTTCAGATCAAGCCGGACAACTTTCTAATTAACTGTCATTAGCTCAGACCAAGAGGAAGTTAGATATTTTGGTTTGAATGTGGATGTTTCTGAGAATTTTCTCTCCCTCTCCCTCTGACAGAGAGAATGCACCCTGCCATTCGTGTGTGTCTGTGTCTGTGTCTGTGTGGGGAGGGGGGGAGGGGCTCTTTTAGTTTAAACACAAAATTATACATAGGGCCATACTGCCCTCTTGTGTCATATTTATATATACATTATACATATATTTGGTATGTGACTGAGGACCGAGAGCTTTTAAATACGGGACATTGATAATGGCCACGTGCAGAGCGCTCGAGGGAATTCCTATGGAAGTAGGAATGAACTAAAAAACGTTCGCTCTGTTCTGCTCGCTCGTCGCCATGGACGCGCACCATTATGAATGCCAGTGCAGCCGCATACTTTTTAGTGTCACTTTAAAATTAGTGCAATAACGGGGCCGATTGCTTGAATTGTGAGTTCAATAGTCTATTATTTTTCACGGAAAACACAACAACAAAAGAGTACAATGATAGATTCGCTTAAATAGGGGCTTTTACATAAAATAGCCTATTCCGTCATCATCTTTTCAGTCAGCTCTTCACTCTCGTGATTAATGAAATTTGACTCCTGTTGCTGATATTTGCTGCAACTTTCGTTCCGCTCACAATTTAGTAAGCAAACACGCTTCAAATGTGTTTTTATTTTATTTTTGTGTATATATATGTGTGTGTATATATATGTGTGTATATATATATATATATATATATATATATATATATATAGCTTATGTTTCAAATATGAGTTAATTAACAATCGTTGGAAAGAATGATACTTTTAATATCACTAAACCGTCATTAGGTGTCGCCAGGCGACCGTCTTAATGAGCGAGTCATTGATTCATTCGTTCAAACGATTCGTTCGAACGGCTGAGTCATTCATGAATGAGACAGATTATGGATTGGTCGTTGAATCTTTGAGTCAACCGATTCGTTCAAAATGCTGAATCATTCAGTAATGAGAACGCGTTGCTGTGAGATGCTCGATGGTTCTGCTGTGATCTTTGTTTAACTATTTTCGCTGCTGAAACAGAAAAAAAAGTCAATATTGCATCTAAAATGTAAGTGATTTGACGTGTGTGTGTGTGTGTGTGTGTGATTGTGTCTGTTACAGTGATTGTTTAACCCTTGTTAAAGTTTAGGCCTTGTCTTTTTGGATATATATCTTTTTATATAAAAAAAAATAGCATACAACCCATGTATTTTAAATGTATTGTTTGCTTTAAATTACATTGAGATTTGTATGTTTGGTAATTGAACCTGAATGAATTATAAATGAATGTGCTATATTTCAGATCATATATTTGTTTTCCTTAAAATTTGAACTAACACTAACTTTATTCTCATCTGAATGATAGATTATTTATTTCTGTATAAAATAAAAACACATTTGATTTTTCTTTTTTAATCAATGTAGAATGTGTAACTGAAAAAATAAACAGATTAGGGCTCTGATCGAGGACAATAATGTCAAAAAAAGAATCAGGGCATGTCTCATATCTTTCTAAAATGTAATTATACACCATTTATTTTTATATAAAATTATACAAATATTAGAACTAAACCCATTTTATTCCTTTTTTTCAATTTAAGAATTATTTTTAAGTTTAAAAACAGCCAGAATGGTTGTTTAGTCAAAAATAATAATAATCCAAATCATATATAGTGCTATACTGCCCTCTTGTGTTCAAAATCAGGTAGGCCTATTGAATTTATATATTTATATATTAGGGATGTTACTATGGGAATATTTTCCCACCGGTTAATCAACGTGTGATTGTGTAAACCAATTGTGTAAACCTCCCGCTGGGGGGTTTAAAAACACTAACTTGAAAGCGAAAGTATAATATGGACGTCCGCACGGACATTGAAATGGTGGCGCTCGAATGAATTCCTATGGAAGTAGAAATTAACTAAACGTTCGCTCTGTTCTGCTCGCTCGTCGCCATGGACGCGCACCGTTATGAATGCCAGTGCAGCCGCATACTTTTTAGTGTCACTAAAATTAGTGCAATTTCGGGGGCCGATTGCTTGAATTGTGAGTTCAATAGTCTATTATTTTTCACGGAAAACACAACAATAAAAGAGTACAATGACAGATTCGCTTAAATAGGCGTTTTTACATAAAATAGCCTATTCCGTCATCATCTTTTCAGTCAGCTCTTCACTCTCGTGATTAATGAAATTTGACTCCTGTTGCTGATATTTGCTGCAACTTTCGTTCAGCTCACAATTTAGTAAGCAAACACGTTTCAAATGTGTTTTTATTTTATTTTTGTGTATGTGTGTGTATATGTATGTATATATATAAATATAGCTTATGTTTCAAATATGAGTTAATTAACAATCGTTGGAAAGAATGATACTTTTAAACATAACACTAAACCGTCATTAGGTGTCGCCAGGCGACCGTCTTAATGAGCGAGTCATTGATTCATTCGTTTGAACGACTGAGTCATTCATGAATGAGATAGATGTTTATGGATTGATTGGTCATTGAATCTTTGAGTCAACCGATTCGTTCAAAATGCTGAATCATTCAGTAATGAGAACGCGTTGCTGTGAGATGCGCGATGGTTCTGCTGTGATCTTTGTTTAACTATTTTCGCTGCTGAAACAGAAAAAAAGTCAATATTGCATGTAAAATGTAAGTGATTTGACTTGTGTGTGTGTGTGTGTGATTGTGTGTGTGATTGTGTCTGTTACAGTGATAAGAGTTTAACCCTTGTTAAACTTTAGGCCTTGTCTTTTTGGATATATATCTTTTTATATTAAAAAATAGTCATACAACCCATATATTTTAAATGTATTGTTTGCTTTAAATTACATTAAGATTGTATGTTTGGTAATTGAACCTGAATGAATTTTAAATGAATGTGCTATATTTCAGATCATATATTTGTTTTCCTTAAAATTTGAACTAACACTAACTTTATTCTCATCTGAATGATAGATTATTTATTTCTGTATAAAATAAAAACACATTTGATTTTTCTTTTTTAATCAATGTAGAATGTGTAACTGAAAAAATAAACAGATTAGGGCTCTGTTTGATGACAAGAAATGAAAACCAATGCGATATGATGAATGTCCAAAAGATGGCTCCCACAGACTGTTTTTAAATAGGATTGTTTGATATTTTTTGCTTTTAAACTGTGTGTGTGTGTGTAAGAGATTTTGGTTGGGTGACAGTTGTAGTTTACAGTTTGA
>NW_026607135.1:252500-255000 GCF_029890125.1 Rhinichthys klamathensis goyatoka | reverse complement strand
ATAAAAAATCCCGAATAATCCAGACCAAGCGGAGCACACAATTTCTACAACATTATCAGTGCTGAAGCGGAACTACCAGAGCCGTTCGACAGATAGCGAGCAGTTATAGCGCCACCAACTGGCAGCAGGAAGTGTGTCACTTTCAAAATGCTTTGAAATCACCCTCTTATTTTTACCCGATTTGCTTCAAACTTCACTACTATAATGTAAACACACGCCAGATGTAGACCTGTGAATGGATTCTTGATATCTTAGATAATGTTGCCATGGCAACGCATCAAATTTTAATATTCTTTTCTTATGCTTATGAGACTCTTAGCATGCCTGAAATTGCTTGAAATTGCATGAAACTCGACAGACAGATCAGATTTATTAGCCAGTAGACATGTGCAAAGTTTCAGAAACGGGCATGGTGCAGGGACTCAGTAGCGCCACCTTTTGACAAAAGTGGGGGTGTTAGTTTTATAGTTTTACCTACAATCATAAAACTCAGTACGCATATTGTTCAGATCAAGCCGGACAACTTTCTAATTAACTGTCATTAGCTCAGACCAAGAGGAAGTCAGATATTTTAGTTTGAATGTGGATGTTTCTGAGAATTTTCTCTCCCTCTCCCTCTGACAGAGAGAATGCACCCTGCCATTCGTGTGTGTGTGTCTGTGTCTGTGTGGGGAGGGGCTCTTTTAGTTTAAACACAAAATTATACATAGGGCCATACTGCCCTCTTGTGTCCAAAATTATATTTATATATACATTATACATATATTTGGTATGTGACTGAGGACCGAGAGCTTTTAAATACGGGACATTTATAATGGCCACGTGCAGAGCGCTCGAGGGAATTCCTATGGAAGTAGGAATTAACTAAAGTTCTGCTCGCTCATCGCCGTGGACGCGCACCGTTATGAATGCCCGTGCAGCCGTTAGTTTAATTTTAAAATTAGCGCCTTTTCTGGGGCCGATTGCTTGAATTGTTAGTTCAATAGCCTATTATTCTTCATGGAAACCACAACAACAAAAGAGTATAAAAGTTTGGTGTGAACGCAGCATAATGAACAAGCTGCGATCTCAAGATTGCAATACTGGAGTGTGTGTGTGTGTGTGTGTGTGTGTGTGTGTGTGTGTGTGTGTGTGTGTGTGTGTGTGTGTGTGTGTGTGTGTGTGTGTGTGTGTGCGTGTGAGTGAGAGGCGCGGGCGAACTGTGTGTGTGTGTGTGTGTCTGTGTGGGGAGGGGGGGGAGGGGCTCTTCGAGTGATAGTTAGTTTAAACACAAAATTATACATAGGGCCATACTGCCCTCTTGTGTCCAAAATGATATTTATACATATATTTGGCAAGCATGTGACTGAGGACCGAGAGCTTTTAAATACGGACGTCCACACGGACATTGATAAGGGTTGCGCTTGCAGAGCGCTTGAGGGAATTCCTATGGAAGTAGGAATGAACTAAAAAACGTTCGCTCTGTTTTGCTCGCTCGTCGCCGTGGACGCGCACCGTTATGAATGCCAGTGCAGCCGCATACTTTTTAGTGTCACTTTAAAATTAGTGCAATATTGGAGGCCGATTGCTTGAATTGTGAGTTCAATAGTCTATTATTTTTCACGGAAAACACAACAACAAAAGAGTACAATGATAGATTCGCTTAAATAGGGGCTTTTACATAAAATAGCCTATTCCGTCATCATCTTTTCAGTCAGCTCTTCACTCTCGTGATTAATGAAATTTGACTCCTGTTGCTGATATTTGCTGCAACTTTCGTTCCGCTCACAATTTAGTAAGCAAACACGCTTCAAATGTGTTTTTATTTTATTTTTGTGTATATATATGTGTGTATATATATATATATATATATATATAGCTTATGTTTCAAATATGAGTTAATTAACAATCGTTGGAAAGAATGATACTTTTAATATCACTAAACCGTCATTAGGTGCCGCCAGGCGACCGTTTTAATGAGCGAGTCATTGATTCATTCGTTCAAACGATTCGTTCGAACGGCTGAGTCATTCATGAATGAGACAGATTATGGATTGGTCGTTGAATCTTTGAGTCAACCGATTCGTTCAAAATGCTGAATCATTCAGTAATGAGAACGCGTTGCTGTGAGATGCTCGATGGTTCTGCTGTGATCTTTGTTTAACTATTTTCGCTGCTGAAACAGAAAAAAAAAGTCAATATTGCATCTAAAATGTAAGTGACTTGACGTGTGTGTGAGAGAGATTGTGTCTGTTACAGTGACAAGAGTTTAACCCTTTAAGGCCTTGTTTTTTTGGATATATATCTCTTTTTTTATTACAAAATGTGCATACAACCCATATATTGTAAATGTATTGTTTGCTTTAAATTAAATTAAGATTGTATGTTTGGTAATTGAACCTAAATAAATTTAAAATTAGGAAGTCGGCTATTATGGGTTTAGGAAGGCCGATCAGATGGATGTAACTATTGTGAGTCAAAGTTATAGCGCCACCAACTGGCAGCAAGAAGTGTGTCACTT
>NW_026607135.1:202500-247500 GCF_029890125.1 Rhinichthys klamathensis goyatoka | reverse complement strand
CCAGAACCGTGTATCCTTCCCACCGTGAGTGAAACTGATAAACCGAACTCCAGGTCCATAATCCTTAAAGACGCGGGTCATCTTAAATAAAGCAGGACAAACACAGGGACAGTTAAGCTTTGACTATTAGTTTGATTACAGGGGAATAACTGTACTGTCAGTATTAATTTACTCACTTGACACCATGGATAATTGTCCCCCTGTTGCAAGAAAACTTTATAAGGCTGAAAGGTACTGATGGGTTTCTTCTTCTCATCAAGCAACACTACACAGATCCGATATTCACTTCCACAATGTGAGTGTGGGGTATACCTGCAGATAAGACATCAAAGAGATATAGTTCTGTTCTAAAATTGTGTTTTCATATTAGAACCTGATTTAACATTGGTACTGTGTTCTTAAAATAATAGTTCACCTAAAAATTTAAATTCTGAATTCTGGATCACTTACTCCCCTTCGTGTCATTCCAAACATTGTGTTCTTTCTTCTGAGGAACATAAATGAAGATGTTTTGAAAGTTGATAAGTCCAAAAAAAAAACATTTGATTCAATTAACTTTCATTGTATGGACAAAATATATACAGTGTATATATATATATATATATATACATACAGTGTGTATATATATATACAGTATATATACAATATATATATATATATACACTCACCTAAAGGATTATTAGGAAAACCATACTAATACTGTGTTTGACTCCCTTTCGCCTTCAGAACTGCCTTAAGTACTATATCCTCCTGAGACCCAGAAAAAAAAAGTTTTTTGAATTTAGTTTTTTTCCATGTCATCACACTGTTTAGAGCACAATAAACAAATGGTAAAAAAACACATATATAAAATAATATTTTATTCATACGTTATGCTATGTCCTCTGTAGTGGACGCCAGGACTAAGTTGTTTAAAAAATAAAATGACATGAAATTATATGTATAGGCAAAAACAATGGGATTTTTTTTCAATCACCAATAAATTTTGGGGTTTCAGGATTTTTTCAACCAAAATTTGTATAAAGATTATTCTCAACTATGTTATGAAAGAAATAATGGAATGAATTGATACACCATTTTACTTTTTGCAATATGTGGGTAAAATGGCCATAAGTTAATATTCCCATTCAATGCAATGTATCTATACACTGTATCTAATTTGCACATTAATGTGTTCTTGGAGCAACATTTAATGAAAAAAGAAGTGTAACAATTGGAGTAATTATTGGCAACATTTTAATAATATCATCTAATATTTCAAAGGAATATTGATGTATAATTTATCTCCATATTCACTTGTTGTGTCTCCCAGAATGCCTGATAAACATGGTTTTAGTCCTGATGTCCTCTACAGTGGACACGTTTGAAATCAATGCCCTGTTCTGTAACAAAGTATTTTTTTTATTTGAAACCCCTTAACATTTCCCTGAGATGTTGTTTTATGAAATACAATTTGAAAAAGTAGTCCAATTTAAATATAATTACAATATATTATCATATTTCCATAAGAATGCTACATTTGATCACTAAATTAATGTCAGACATTTTTAAAGACCAAGGAGAAGTTGTTTTCATGATGAAACCTCCAAACATTTGGTATCTCTGAAAAGTCCTGAATGTGCTCTTTACAGGACACCCAGGTTCAGGGGCGGACTGGCCATCTGTGTGATCTGGAGAATCACAGAACGGCCGGTACTCCAGGACGGCCGGCGGGCCGGCCCACCGGCCCACCACCCGCCACACACGCAGTCACAGACATCCCAAGTCTCCCGGAAGTTCCGGGAGTCTCCCGCATATTTATAGCGGCTCACTGATGCCCGCAAATTAGTTAAAATCTCTCGGAATCTAGAGCGAATAAGAGTGCGCATGCGTAGCGCGCGCACGGCAGAGAGAGGGAGCGAGCTAGAGACCTTGCGTGTGTGTGCTAGTGTGCGCGTGTGCCTCACGAAGCGCATGTAAGGACCCAACCAATCAAGTGCGGGCGGGCTTTTATCTCTAATACTCACGAACCGAATTAATCAGAAATTACTTTGCAAGTTACTTGCTAGGGATGATGTTAGGAAGTGATATTCAGCTTGCTACATTTTTAATGATTACAGTAGTTAAAACAGCTAAACTTCAACATTTTAGCTGTAAAATGCCACATGCAGTAGCTAATATTAAGAAATATGTTGTGCTTTTACTTTTAAAAATGTTGGTAACGTTACAGTTAATGCTTACAAACTTTGAAGATTTTGAATACAGAAGTTACATTTGTAATGGTGTAGCCTATTTTCATTTAGATGTGGTATTATTATTTGTGCAGTAGCTAAGATTAATTACTGCATAAATTAATTAAGATTATTAAGTAATAAATTCATTTTAAGACAGCATGGAATGGATTGTATAATTTGCTGTTAGCTAGGTATAGTATTATGAGCCACAATTAAAGTCTTGTGACACTCATGCCAGGCGGCAGGCGTTATTGTTGTTGTTGTCGAGTTTCCGCGGGCCGATTGCTTTGGGCCGGGCCTGGTCAAAGTCCAGGGCCGTTTTTTAGTCCCAGTCCGTCCCTGCCCAGGTTGTGTCATGTGACATGTATGATGTCAGAGAAATTCACTAAAATATAATGTCCACTACAGTGGACAAAAGTCTATTCTTGGGTCCCAGGAGGATATATACTATACTATATATACGTGGCATTGATTCAACAAGGTGCTGAAAGCATTCTTTAGAAATGTTGGCCCATATTGACAGGATAGCATCTTGCAGTTGATGGAGATTTGTGGGATGCACATCCAGGGCACGAAGCTCCCATTCCACCACATCCCAAAGATGCTCTATTGGGTTGAGATCTGGTGATTGTGGGGGCCATTTTAGTACAGTGAACACATTGTCATGTTCAAGAAACCAATTTGAAATGATTCGAGCTTTGTGACATGGTGCATTATCCTGCTGGAAGTAGCCATCAGAGGATGGGTACATGGTGGCCATAAAGGGATGGACATGGTCAGAAACAATGCTCAGCTAGGCCGTGGCATTTAAACGATGCCCAATTGGCACTAAGGGGCCTAAAGTGTGCCAAGAAAACATCCCCCACACCATTACACCACCACCACCAGCCTGCACAGTGGTAACAAGGTATGATGGATCCATGTTCTCATTCTGTTTACACCAAATTCTGACTCTACCATCTGAATGTCTCATCAGAAATCGAGACTCATCAGACCAGGCAACATTTTTCCAGTCTTCAACTGTCCAATTTTGGTGAGCTCTTGCAATTTGTAGCCTGTTTTTCCTATTTGTAGTGGAGATGAGTGGTACCCGGTGGGGTCTTCTGCTGTTGTAGCCCGGTCTTCTGCTGTTGTAGCAACTCAAGGTTGTGCTTGTTGTGGGGGTGGGCGATATGAGCAAAAATTCATATCACGATATTTTTCACTGTCCGGACGATATCGATATTATATTGCGATATGAGAAAAAAAATTGGAATCACATTTTAGTACACCATAGTTAAATTACAGGCAAAATATGTATTTTAACAGTAGATAACTAGAAAAATGTTTATTTTTATTTTTTATTGTGCCATTTTTTTTCTCAAAAAGTGCAAACGTGCAACATGAGGTAGGCCTGAATGCACTTGTTATGTTTTTCCACTTTTTGCTCGTCTTGTCATAATGAGAACCGGCAGCGAATGAAGACTTTATTGATTTCTGAGTGAGAGCCGTCTTTGGGTGTGCTCTGTCTCCGCCGGGAATATCTGTTGTTATAGTTTTGCTTTTTTAAATTAGTTTTTATTTTAATATCGTTTTCAATTTTGCTTTAAATTTCAGTTTAGTTTTAGCTAGTTTAATTAATGGTTTTGTTAGTTTTTATTTTGCAAACACATTTCTTTATAGTTTTTATTTTATTTAGTTTCAGTTTTAGTAATTATAGTTTAGCTTTAGCAGAGCGAGCAGAACACTTCCAGTGTAGACCAAAGCGAGACGTTTAATTTAAGTTTAATGTTTGCACAGATTACAGTTAACTCTTGTGCAGACATCTTAATAATAAAAATAACATAATGGTTTGAGATTGAACAAAGCACCAAATAAATAGAACTTAAAAGTATACAAGAAAAAAACAATGAAAATTTTAATACAAACTAATTCATTAGTGTAAGGAGACAGAATAAAGGCCTACAGTTTGTACAGTATAAAACCCATTACGTCTATGGAGAGTCCCCACAAAGATAGTGGACCAGTGTGTGTGTATGCGCGCGCTTATGTGTGTGTCGTATATATGCGTGCGCTTATGTGTGTGTCGTGTCCTGTTATTCATAGCCTAACGTTACATTGCGGGGAAATGACTCCACGTGGATAATATTATTAGCAGTAAATGTTTTGTAAAAACAAAGATAATAATAGCAGCTTTCAGCCTTTCAACCTTCATGAAAACATGACATCTCACAGTAGCCTAGAACTTTAACGTTTTTTTGTGCTTGACGAACTTGTTTTGGTGTTGCACCCGCGTCTCGCAAATGAAACGGCATTCTAAAAATGCTGCGCTCAAGTTAAAAGTCAAACTTGCGTCTCATTACCTTGTTATTTCCCATTCCACCGCAAAAGATGCATCCTTTATGAACAGCCGCTTAGCACTAGCGATGTGTTCTACGTTACGGTCCTTCATTGAACGCGGTGCGTTCACACCGGACGCGAATAGCGCGTCAAGGCCAATTTATACTTCTGCGTCGGGTGCGCGCAGTAGGTACGGCGTAGCATACGCACAGACGCGTACCATACGCCGTACCCTTCGCCGTAACCTGACGCGCACCTCCTCAAAAATGTAACTACACGTCGCGACGACGCGGACCGCAAGATCTGTGATTGGTCGGCTTGGGAGCATCGCGTTTCCTCCTATGTATTTCCGGCGTGTTCTTCTGCACCGCCCGCCATTTTTAAATTCTAAGTACAGCGAAACTGTTAAAAAAACAAAAAAATTACCTTTTCCACCTCGATAAGCTCCAACTCCAACATGATCTGCTCTCTTTCAGTCGACATTGCTTGTAGTAACCTAAACTCAAAACAGCCGCGAGGAATCTTCTTCTTCTTGCCGCGAGGAATCTAAACACAGTGGAACATTAAAACCCTCCGCCGCCAACTAGCGTTTCGGCGCTGTACTGCAGAGCAACGCAGACCTAGGCCCTGTCCCAAATGGCACACTTCATATGCACTTTCGGTCTTGTGGACTTACAATGGCTGCCGCGTGCGCGTGTCCGTTAAGTCCGTGAGACCGTAGTGTGTCCCATTTGTCATTTTTAGATCTCAGAAGGGTGCTCGCGAGCGCCCCCTCTGCGGTCGATTTGCGCCCTTGATGCGCACTTTTGCCGAGCCCGCGCTGATGCGGACTCCACAGCAGACTCGACGCAGAAGTATAACGCCGGGTTCACACCGGACGCTGAAGCGACGCGGAACGGAAATTCACGCGCGGTCCGGCGCGTGCCTGTTCACACCAGACGCGTGTTCTTCGCGGAGGTCGACAAGCGCTTCTGCTCAGTTGTTTATTCAGAGCTATTTTTTTTTTTACATCATGGGTAAGTAAATAACCTCATAATATAAATACACCATGTTTCTGTAACCAAGAAGTTTGTGCCTCTCCCTCTCGTTGTTTCCCTGTTTGTTTGTGTGTTCGCATTTGTCACTCGCGGTATTTTAATTTAAAAATTGCTTTTATTTTGACAATTGACCGGATAGTCGAGTGTTTCTTGGTGTAACTTCCTTCCGGAATTGACGCGGATCACTCGCGGCTCGCGGAAAAAATAGACCAGACGCCGAAACTGGCGCTTCACGGCGCGTGCCGCCTGCGCCGCGCTGCGGCGCTCCACGTCTGGTGTGAACGACACCATAGGTTAACATGGGCGCCGAAAGGAAGCGGCCTCCGTTCCGCGCCGCTTCCGCGTCGCTTCAGCGTCCGGTGTGAACCCGGCGTAAATTGGCCTTCAGGCGCGAGTGATTTCAATGTTGTCAATGCAAAGACGCGTTACGCGCGTAAAAAATTCCTGCAGCGCGAATGAGGCGTAGAGCGCGGCGCGGTAGACGCGAATACGCCTCAAGCCTTGTTAACGCCGGGTTCACACCGGACGCTGAAGCAACGCGGAACGGAAATTCACGCGCAGTCCGGCGCGTGCCTGTTCACACCAGACGCGTGTTCTTCGCGGAGGTCGACAAGCGCTTCTGCTCAGTTGTTTATTCAGAGCTATTTTTTTTTTTACATCATGGGTAAGTAAATAACCTCATAATATAAATACACCATGTTTCTGTAACCAAGAAGTTTGTGCCTCTCCCTCTCGTTGTTTCCCTGTTTGTTTGTGTGTTCGCATTTGTCACTCGCGGTATTTTAATTTGAAAATTGCTTTTATTTTGACAATTGACCGGATAGTCGAGTGTTTCTTGGTGTAACTTCCTTCCGGAATTGACGCGGATCACTCGCGGCTCGCGGAAAAAATAGACCAGACGCCGAAACTGGCGCTTCACGGCGCGTGCCGCCTGCGCCGCGCCGCGTCTGGTGTGAACGACACCATAGGTTAACATGGGCGCCGAAAGGAAGCGGCCTCCGTTCCGCGGCGCTTCCGCGGCGTTTCAGCGTCCGGTGTGAACCCGGCGTTATACTCGACGCGTCCGCAAGAGCGCGAAGTGCGCGCGGCAAAAATGACGTCATTGCGGTGTGGGCGGTCGTGCGCGTTGGGTGCGCAAGACCCCATTTCGCCTGGCGGTGTGCACGGCACTTTTTGTAACATCGCGCGCGGCGCCGCATCCGAAGATGAACGACTTCGAGCCGAATCTGGCCGAACTGGTATGTCTGTACCACCATGTTTATGATCCTTCTATACACAGAGACATTTGCATTGATGGGCGACCATAAAAGCCTCTCATTTTGTGAATAGGAACACATTTACATTAAGCACCCAGTTTGCACTTGTATAAAGTAACTGCTTACATTTACAAAATAAGCCTACAATAGCAGAAGTAAGCCCTGCTAATGAAATTAAGGTTTAAACACTCTTCAATAAGGCTTCAGTTGTTTACTAGTTTACATGCAGTGAAAGTGCAATAAACCTACTGCATTTATTACTCTTTTTATATGAATCAGAAATGAATAAACTACTAATAAATGGCAAACTACTTCTTCACTGCTGATTCCTGGTGGTTTAGAGGAGAATTACTCCGAGTCGCCCCCTGTCGTTTCACAGAATAGCACAACGGCGAGCGCGTCAAGTATAAACGCCTCGTCTATATGGAGAGGTCCGCGCGCAGTCAGCGGAGACTCGCGCTCGTGCGGACGCGTCGAGTATAAACAAGGCTTCATTCGCGCGTCAAGTTCGCGCGAATGGGGCGAATTGAGCGTCTGGCGCGTTAAGCGCGAATGATTTAGTTAGTGCTATTTGTGCATTCAAGCGTTTGACGCGAATTCGCGTCTGCCGCCCGAGTTGAAAAATCTGAACTTCTGCGTCAATTCGCGCCGCGTTAACCAATCAGGAGCCTAGCTGCTTGCTGCTGTCACGTGGTGAAGTATCTGGATGCTTCAATAAATTATTTTGTAATATATGACTGTGGTTCTAATGCACAACAAAGCAAATATTTTATCACATAAAACTTGATTTCAATATATGAGACATATCCATTTTGTATTGAATGCTATTTATTCCATATCTAGATTATATGAAATATTATTATAATGTAAAGACAACCAACATATAAGTTCGTATCTGGACAGTGATGTGTGAGAGAGAGAGAAAAAAAAAAATTACAGGACAGATTAATCACTTTTGGAGGCTGACTTCATTTATTATCAAAACAAAAATAAATGACAGATTAGGTGGATGCGGGCGAGGGTGAACCTCGCACCGGGCTGTAGAGCGCGGGCTCGACAGGCATAGACCACTCGAGGCCGAGGGCTTATACGGCCTACGCTGTCCTCGTCAGCGTCCTCACCATTAGGTCCACCAAACCTAGCTCCTGGAGCAAATTGTGAAACTCCTGAAACCCTCCGGAGGTTCTGGTGGACCCGAGTACAGCGACGATGTCCCCTACGCAGCGGTTTCTGCTCTCCAGAGCATATACGAGCGGTGACTCTCTCGAATAATGCTAATGCTAATGCTCGATAAACATCTAAAAAGAAAACCCGCCAACGGGTTTCGCCTCTGACGCGCGTAAATTTCGCTTCAAACTTTTGTTTTTACGCGCGTCAATTTCGCCATTGACACGCGAATTAACACAAAGTGGTCAAGCGTCAAACTAGACGCGGTAGACGCGAATTTGACGCGCTATTCGCGTCCGGTGTGAACGCACAGTCACAGGACAGCGGTTAATCGCCTCAGCAACTTCACGCGTATGAAGCGCCAAATCAGCCATTTCCTTGAACAACGTATTTGATTCTGTATCGTCATTCGTGTTAACAGTTGTAAAGAGTACCAAATTGAACAAAACAATATAACTGCAAAATTTGAATTTATGAATACAGTCTCCTCGTTATCGCAAAATCCATATCATGGCACAACATAATAATACCGGTATTCAAGTTCATACCGGTATAGCGCCCACCCCTAGCGTGTTGTGGCTTCACAAATGCTTTGCTGCATACCTCGGTTGTAACGAGTGGTTATTTCAGTCAAAGTTGCTCTTCTATCAGCTTGAATCAATCGGCCCATTGTCCTCTGACCTCTAGCATCAACAAGGCATTTTCGCCCACAGGACTGCCGCATACTGGATGTTTTTCCCTTTTCACACCATTCTTTGTAAACCCTAGAAATGGTTGTGCGTGAAAATCCCAGTAACTGAGCAGATTGTGAAATACTCAGACCGGCCCGTCTGGCACCAACAACCATGCCACGCTCAAAATTGCTTAAATCACCTTTCTTTCCCATTCTGACATTCAGATTGGAGTTCAGGAGATTGTCTTGACCAGGACCACACCCCTAAATGCATTGAAGCAACTGCCATGTGATTGGTTGATTAGATAATTGCATTCATGAGAAATTGAACAGGTGTTCCTAATAATCCTTTAGGTGAGTGTATATATATATATATATAGTATATCAAAATATCTTTTTTTGTAGAAAGTCATACAGGTTTGGAATGACGACAGGGTGAGTAAATGATGACAGTATATTCATTTTTATCTCTTTAGTAACACTTCAGTTAAATTTCTGTCCTGATTACATAAAATGTATGCAGATTATTGCAATAAAAATACAAAATGATCTGCAAAATAATGTTTTTTAATAACATTAATTTTTTTTTACTTATAAATATCATACCGCGTGGGTTCTCATACTGCCAGGCACAATTCCACAATTCAAGGCGAATGTGACCCAGATGGACAGGTCATTTACAAGAATTAATCACATAAAATATGAAATTCAACACCTAAATATACTGTAGCATGAAATGGGAGTTTGAGTGACTCTCACCAGTCTGATATTTTGATAGGAGGTTGCAGTTGATCCATGAAAGCACCACTATAACCTTCTTCCGTCAAATCAATCAGCTGTCGTTTCAAACATAACCTGAGGACAAAGTTTATGAGTGATTCATGTGTGGAATTGCTTCATCTTTGATTGAACTTTCTAAAATATCAAACATACCCATAAGATGTTACAAAACATTTGGTGACTGTGTCGTCCGGAAATGGTTTCCTATTTTCCTCGGCTGCCCAACGGTCACCTCCATTCTGTACAATCTCCCATCCGTGAAGATCATCTAATAAGAACATCAGATAAAAACCACAAGCACAAACATTCTCTTTTTTTATACTGACATGTTCTGTACAGTCCTAATTATGTGGCTCACCATCAGCTCTGGGATTCTTGAGCAAGTTCCGTCGCTTCTTAGTTATAAAGTAAAACAGGCGCCAGTCCTTTGGGGGTCTGGAAGCATCACAGGGCTGGATCCCCTCTCTCCGACAGCGCTCTCTCCAGTGTGCAGCACTGTCCACCAGCTCCTTCCACTCACGACACACCAGCCGACAGACTCGCACCACCTGATGTTCAGGCAGGTTCAGTAGGATCTCCTCAACGACAGCTAGAGGAACATTTGGCTGCAAAACTGTGCACTGACAGAGGAAAAAAGATTACCTTTCAATTTAGATCCAGCTGTGGAACATGGTTGCTGTTAGTTGGTCCGAGCTGGTCATCTGCTACCATGTTCCACCCCGACCATTTTAAGATGGTATGACCATGGTTTATTGCTGGTCCACAATGATCGACTTATCAGGCAAGTCAGTCAATTTCAAGATATATCCAAGTTATAATATGATGCTAATTCTCTATAGCAATTGGCTATAACTGAAACCAAAAACTCAAAAACTTACTGAGTGTGAATGACCCGTCCCATTCTTGATTTTTTTAAATGACATTTGATATATAAGTCACTTTTGCGCGTCTTCAAACACGAAAGTTACGTTTCAAAGTCTGACAATGTTACAAAGAAAAAAGAAAACGCAAATAATAGCCACTTTCGCATTAGTGTCAGACCGATTTTCTAACCACGAGGCTGACTCCAGCTCCTTTTTCGCCAGCTCCTTATTCATCGAACTATTCGTTCCACCTTAAAAATGTTGGGCGGTTGTTAACCCCTCCCTCTCGGTGCTTTTGGCCGTATTTCTTAAAGGAACAGTTGTATGTGAATTACAAGCCTGTGGATCGGGCAGCATTTTTCATTTAACAGTGATTTTCATTTAACAGTGAAAATAAATAGCCTATTCCTGAAAAGATCATCTTGTCTGCCTCTATAAATGGTGTAAGCTATGTGGTAAATTATTATTTTATAATTACTAAATGTTTTTTTTTTAAAGTATGGAGAAACGTGACAGTATGTTTCCAACTGAGATTTAATGTAATGTAATTTCTGTTCTTTATTAGAAGTTATCCATTACTCCAGTCTAACATATTTATAATGTATGTATATATATATATATATATATATGTGTGTGTGTGTGTGTGTGTGTGTGTGTGTGTGTGTGTGTGTGTGTGTGTGTGTGTGTGTGTGTGTGTGTGTGTGTGTGTGTGTGTGTGTGTGTGTGTGTGTGTGTGTGTATACTGGACAAAGCATACTAGAGGTGTCATTACTTTATTATTTCACAAGGTCTCAAAAAAACAGGAACGTAGAGGCCTAGATTAATTCATTCTTAAATGAAATCTTGCATTACAACATTTTCTGATGTGTTATTATTGAAATATGGTACCCAGAACACGCCCCACCATTGCAACTTTATGTGCCGACAGCATACTGGAGGTGTCATTACTTTATTATTTCACAAGTTCTCAAAAAAACGGGAACGTAGAGGCATAGATTAATTCATTCCTAAATGAAATCTTGCATTACAACATTTTCTTATGTGTTATTGTTGAAATATGGTACCCAGAATATGCCTCTACATGCAACTTTATGTACCGATGTAGCATACTGGAGGTGTCATTACTTTATTATTTCACAAGTTCTCATAAAAACAGGAACGTAGAGGCATAGATTAATTCATTCTTAAATGAAATCTTGCATTACAACATTTTCTAATGTGTTATTATTGAAATATGGTAGGCTACTCACAACATGCCCCACCATTGCAACTTTATGTGCCGACATAGCATACTGGAGGTGTCATTACTTTATTATTTCACAGGTTCTAAAAAAAACAGGAACGTAGAGGCCTAGATTAATTCATTCTTAAATGAAATTTTGCATTACAACATTTTCTGATGTGTTAATATTGAAATATGGTACCCAGAACATGCCCCATCATTGCAACTTTATGTGCCGACATAGCATACTGGAGGTGTCATTACTTTATTATTTCACAAGTTCTTAAAAAAACAGGAACGTAGAGGCATAGATTAATTTATTCTTAAATTAAATCTTGCATTACAACATTTTCTGATGTGTTATTATTGAAATATGGTACCCAGAACATGCCCCACCATTGCAACTTTATGTGCCGACATAGCATACTGGAGGTGTCATTACTTTATTATTTCACAAGTTCTCAAAAAAACGGGAACTTAGAGGCATAGATTAATTCATTCTTAAATGAAATCTTGCATTACAACATTTTATGATGTGTTATTATTGAAATATGGTACCCAGAACATGCCCCACCATTGCAACTTTATGTGCCAGGGGCGTAGCCAGTATTGGGCCAGGGCGGCACTGGCCCGCCCACATTACTCACTGGCCCGCCCAGGCAAGTTTGATAAAAATACATTTTTAGTTTATTTTTATTCAAATGTATTTAAGAAAATATATTAATATATACCTGATTTATTGTTGACTGCTGTGTGTGTTTAATTCGTTTTCCGAATAAAATGGAACTGTCGAAGCAAGTTGTAGAAAGCCTCTCTCCGGAACGTTATTGGTTGCTATGGTTGCTGGGGGTTCCGACAGGAAAACTCTCAGCGGCGTCGGCGCCACAATAATGGCTAAACAACTTTCTTTAATGTGCTATTTGAAAAAAGCAAGAGTTGAGGAAGAAGACACGCCACTGCCTTCATCTACCGAGTCCACCCAGCCCAGTTCTTCCGACTCATTACCCCAGGAGAAGGCTAGTCAGGTGCTGGTGGCGGCTGCTTCTTGCTCCCTCTCTCCCGATCAGCCTAACGTGGGTTTACCCGCCGATCTAACTGCGATATTATTATTTTAGCTTACTTTATTTTCGGGTGAACTGTCTTTGCACTGCTGACTAGCCTGAATAAAATAGACAGGTTATTGTCTACACTGGTTTGTCCAGCCTTTATTAAGCTCTGTTGGTTGAACATGATGATTTGCCGAATATTAAGGTGTAACTGTTTTTGCAGTTTCAGTTTGTCTATTAATTTTTCTACTCTCTAAGGTTAATTATTACTGAAGTCATTTTTTTCTATGAAAAACTATAGGCCCACTCACATTTTCACTGGCCCACCCAAAATACAATTTCTGCCTACGCCACTGGTGCCGACTTAGCATACTGGAGGTGTCATTACTTTATTATTTCACAAGTTCTCAAAAAAACAGAAACGTAGAGGCATAGATTAATTCATTCTTAAAAGAAATCTTGCATTACAACATTTTCTGATGTGTTGTTATTGAAATATGGTACCCAGAACACGCCCCACCATTGCAACTTTATGTGCCGACAGCATACTGGAGGTGTCATTACTTTATTATTTCACAAGTTCTCAAAAAAACAGGAACGTAGAGGCATAGATTAATTCATTCTTAAATGAAATCTTGCATTACAACATTTTCTGATGTGTTGTTATTGAAATATGGTACCCAGAACATGCCCCACCATTGCAACTTTATGTGCCGACATAGCATACTGGAGGTGTCATTACTTTATTATTTCACAAGTTCTCAAAAAAACGGGAACGTAGAGGCATAGATTAATTCATTCTTAAATGAAATCTTGCATTCCAACATTTTATGATGTGTTATTATTGAAATATGGTACCCAGAACATGTCCCACAATTGCAACTTTATGTGCCGACTTAGCATACTGGAGGTGTCATTACTTTATTATTTCACAAGTTCTCAAAAAAACGGGAACGTAGAGGCATAGATTAATTCATTCTTAAATGAAATCTTGCATTCCAACATTTTCTGATGTGTTATTATTGAAATATGGTACCCAGAACATGCCCCACCATTGCAACTTTATGTGCCGACTTCTAGGTTGTACGTCACACATCACACACATGACCAGCGTCGGCCAATAGTGAGCCTACATGTGACGTGCAACCTAGAAGCTTTGCGTAGATTCACTATGTGAAATATCACGGCCTTACAGAGTAGTTGAATAAAGTCGTTCTTTTTGTTTGTTTTTTGCGCACAAAAAATATTCTTGTCGCTTGATAAACTTAAGATTGAGCCACTGTAGTCACTCGGACTATTTTAACGATGTCTTTCATAACTTTTGGGCCGGCCAGTTTCGATCCCTTAAGAAGCCTATGGAGGAGTGATCCAGCTCTCAGATTTCATCAAAAATATCTTAATTCGTGTTCCGAAGATGAACGAAAGTCTTACGGGGTTGGAACAACATGAGGGTGAGTAATTACTGACAGAATTTTCATTTTTGGGTGAACTAACCCTTTACGAAAGGTCAGGCCATGGGAAGGGCATCTCTGGGGTGCTACAGATCATTTGGCAGTCAGCACTAAAGTTCTTTATATGATAAAGACTTGGTTAAGAACCGCAGTGACTACTAAAGTACAAGCAGAGCGCTCAATGCAACCCTAACTGCCGCAATGGTTGGCTGTAGCCCAGCTAACAGCTGTGAGGATCCCCGGTGAGGAAACAGAGAGAAATGGAAGTGACTGCATGGGCAAGAGTAATGGTGATCCAGCTCTCATGTGTAGCTCGCTGTGTTGACTTGGCAAAGGTAGTGGATCAAGATGAGCTCAAATTTACATGATGATGGTGTATGTCTGAAAATAACAGATGGAAAAACAGGATCATAATGGAACCCAAATGCTTGCAGTCACGATCAGCAGAGAGTAGGTGCTACTTTAAAAGACCACAGGATGGGGTCAGCAAATTCATCTGCAGTAGTGCTGAGCTGAGTGACAGCAACATGGCAATGAAACAACGAGTTGCACAAAAAAGGAGAGGAAATTACTTTTTTAGCTTCTGGAAATAAGAAAGGAAACCCTGGACTAAAGCCTTCCGTTTAGAACTATAAATTAGTAATGCAGCACACATAATCAATCAGCTTTCCACCTAAGCAACGGTGTCATATATCAGAGTTAGAGATAGAGGAGACCAGCGTTGTGATAAATATTAATGTACGTCATCAGGCCAAATACAGGCCAGAGGCCTTCTATCATCTCATATAAAAAGTATCAACAGGTGCTGCAACTCATTCATATCAATAGCCTTTTTTAAACATACATTTCATTGAATTATTAATTTTATTTTTTTTAATTTTTATATAAGTCTTGCTTGTGAAAGGTAATTCCTCGAAAGCTGTTTTCAATTGTGTGGCGATGTGTACAGCCCCAAACAGCGCACAAAACATGCATTTTTCTCAATTCCCGGTATGAGAGGTATGGGAAAGTTGCCCTCCCCAACATGGCGGCGCCGTTGACGTACGCTCCAGCGGCCAATAGGGCGTCTATGTATTTATTATGTCTATGGTGATGACAACGCGTATGTTGACGGACGCTTTGAATGCGAGAGTCGAGAGATATACATTTAATTAATTAAATTCTAATAAAAATTATTTCAATGCCCATGGAAACTAAGTGATGGTGCGTACAATGCATGGTAATAAAAACATTCGGGGCTTTACTGAAAACATTCGGGGCTCCAGCCCCCTTAGCCCACCCCTAGCGCCGCCCCTGGGCGTTTGTATGAGTTGTAAATGGCTGGCAACAACTTCATAACACAGTTACATTAATATTGATTCATTTTAATACTTACGTTTTATAAGAACTAATTTTAGTCTACATAAATTATATAAAGTAAAATAATTACTCCGGCATTAATTAATTCAATTTATAGTTTTAGGAGAAAAGGTCCGGTAATTAAAAAAAGGTCAAACATGAAAATATGACATTCTTTGATATTAACACACTTAATGTATTTATCTGATCTACTTTAATGTCAATTTTTACAATGGCTTGTCTACAAAAAGTCCAAGGTTAAAGGCTAACGTTAGCTATCAAAATATTTTCGGGGGAAAAAAGGCGAAAAAACATACTTACGGCTCAAATTTTGTTACAAACTATCTTTACAAATATTAAATGGACTATTCATATGTTGGTGTATCGATGAGCTATAAAGTGCAAAAAAAAGACAATTATTCACCTCCAAAATTAAATTTCAATCTTAAAAATTCATAAGTAGGATAAATCTCATTTAAAATTTTGAAGTTTACCTCCTTAGCTTTAGGAGGAAGGGGAAAAGACAAATAATCTTTCCTAATTTTTTTTATTTCAACCGTATCAAAATCTTTAAGCACGTAGTGCCGTCTAATTGGGTTTGGGTAATTAGCCTGTAAAATAAAATTTCTAATAACTTTATTTGTACATTTTTTATCACAAAAATCATAACCTTCTAAGGAGAGAGGTCTCAGTTCTGGGGAGATTTGGGAGTACAACATGTCTTCTTTAACCATTAGTCTTAAAGGAATTGGTATGGCTCTAATCATTCTATTAAAAATATTAACGGTACACTGTACTTGGAATTTCTCACAAAACTCTAGAGTAACAGATTATCATCCAAGAAATGGGCAATAGCCCAAATCCCTTTAGATTTCAATTCCTCAAGATATACAGATTTTCTGCCAAACTTTATACTATTCCAAACTGGAGTGTTGTGAGGCGTGAAGTTATGTTTGAACAATAGTTTCCAATAGAGCAGCACTTGCTGATGAAAGGCTGAAAGTTTAACTGGTAACAAGGTGCACTCAAAATCACAACATAACAAAAAATGTATTACCCCCAGTTTGTTAAAGATCGCATTGGGGACAATAAACCAAAAGGAGTGGCTATTTTGAATGAAGGATTTTAACCATTTCAATTTCAAAACACCATTCATAATGTCAAAATCGAACGCATTCACCCCACCATCTTCATATTTTTTAATCATGTCATCCTTTCTTATGTACTGACATTTATTTCTCCAAATAAATTTAAAATTCACCTTATTTATTAATTTAATCATTCGTGTTGATATGGGCAAGGAGAAGGCTGGATAGATGAGTCTGGACAAACTATCCATTTTAGATAAAAGAACCCTTCCAAATATTGTAAGATCCCTCTGCAGCCATCTATTTAGTATGGACTTACATTTATCTATGTTATTCAACACGTTTTTATTCTCCATAACATCTTTATCTTTAGAAATAATAATCCCCAAATATTTAACTTCCCTTTTAATTTGTATATTAGATAATGACTGCAAAGGAAACTCATGTAATGTTAACATTACACATTTGTTTAGGTTTAAATGTAGCCCCGAAGCTTTAGAAAAATGGTTAATAGACTGTAAAGCTAGTGGAATTTGATATTCATTTTTTAGAAACAATGTTGTATCGTCAGCAAATTGACTTATAATTATATGACTATCCAACACTGTAAGACCTTCAATACCATTATTTTTAATCAATATCGATAATAACTCTGCAACCATTATAAATAATAATGGAGAGCTACCACATCCCTGACGAATCCCTCTTTTAATTGAAAATCTTGAGCAGGTTCCATGCCCTAGAGCTACAGAGCTATTGATTCCGTTATATAACATTTCAATTAAATTTATATACTTTACTCCAAAACCAAAATTATGTAAGGTTTTCAAAATAAAAGGATGCTCCACAGCATCAAAAGCTTTGTAAAAATCTAAAAAAATAAGAAACCCACTCTCAGTGGCGGCCTTAAGCATCTGGGGGCCCGTTTCAATAACTAATATGGGGCCCTACATAAAACATAAACATAGTAGAGCAGAAAAAGCAAGAATTCCTGTTGGTTTGCATCAATGGTATATTATTTTATTACATGCACTTTCAGTTTCATGAACAGGCAGCTCAACATAGAAATAATCCAACCTTATTTGACTAAAACTTTATACAACTATATATCATGGAATAAGCCTCGCCCTTTCACGCAGGGTAACTTCACTTTTGGTAGACTGAATAAAGCTTTTCTTTTGTTGTCCGATATCTTTCGTTTTTTTCTGCTCAAAATAACATTTTAACCTAACGGCAAAAAAGGCAAAGGTATAAATACATAAACTACCGATATTATTCAGATCGCTTAAGCCATTCGCGGGAGTGGTAAACGTCGCCATGGTAACCGCGAGTTCTACCAATCAGACGTCAGTGTTTTGCAAATAACAAGGTTGATTTCGTAGCTTGTGGCTTTTAAAGGAGCAGAAACTTTCATTTCACAACCTCGCAGCTCGTGGTCAATCTACCTTGGATGGTTTAGACATTATGGCTGAAAATCAATATCCTACGGAGAAAATGAATGGGATTTTGCTGGTCTGTTGGGGCCCCCCTTGGAGGGCGGGGCCCGTTTCAATTGAAACGGGTGAAACATAGGTAAGGCCGCCCCTGCCCACTCTCTTGAACCATTTCACTATAATCGAGTAAATCTAGAACCAATCTAATATTATTATGAATTGACCTTCCTGCCAAAAACCCTGATTGTGTCTCACTAATTATAGTAGAAATACCCTTTTTCAGCCTAGCAGCGATAGCCCCGGAAAAGATTTTATAATCAATGTTAAGCAAAGTGATAGGCCTCAGATTGTCTAAGACTCTTATCTTTACCAGCTTTTGGAATCAGTGTAATCAAACCTTGCTTCATACTTTCAATCAACTCTTTTTTTTCAATACCTTCTTTAAGGGCACAGAAAAATAGATTTCTCAAATCTCCCCAAAAAATTATTAAAAAAATTATTAGTGAGCCCATCTGTCCCTGGGGATTTGTTTAAAGGCATCTTCTCAACAACTGAATCCAATTCTTCTATTTTAAGATCCGAATCACATAAAACTTTGAAAGATTCCTCAATACGGGGAATATTGTTCTGAATTTGAGCAAAAAAAAAGATCTGACTCATGGGAAGAGAAATCTGAGGAATATAATTTAGAATAGAACTGAAACACTTCTTTTTCAATTATTTTATAATCTTTGCATTCCTCACCTTGAATCATTAAACTACTGACAGAGTTCCTTTGCTGTCTATTTTTTTCTAAATTACAGAAGTATGAAGAGTTTTTTTCACCTTCCTCAATCCACTTAGCGCGCGATCTTATATAAGCACCCTGTGCCCTCTCAAGATACAAATTATCTAATTTACTTTGCAGCTCCATCACCTTATCATTGTCATAATCATTTAAAATAGGTTTGTTACAACACTGACTTATTTCACAAATTAAATTCCTTTCATATTCTCTTTTTTTCTTTTATTAGTTTCTTAGAGAATCCAATGGAAAATTCACGAATTTTAAATTTTAGAAATTCCCATTTACTTATATTAGAATCAAAAGAATCATTTATCTCTATATCTCGTATTAACTCCTTAATTTTATTGCAAAATTCTTCATTTTGTAAAAGGAAGGCATTGAACTTCCAGTAACCTTTGTTTCTAAATTGCTTAGTTGTGGGTTCTAAAACGAGATCTATGAAACAATGATCCGTTAACGGAGCTTTAGAAATTGTAGATTTTACAGCATATTTTGGAATGTTGTCACTGACCATCCAATAATCAATTCTAGATTTGCTCTCCCCATTTGGTTTAAACCATGAAAAGCATTCAACCTCAGGATTTAAATATCGCCAAACATCACTCAAATTATTTTCTGTCACCAAAAAATCAACACTAGCATTAAGCCGCCCCTTGTTAAGTCTGGGAGGCCATCTATCTTTCCACTCGTCAGGAACCAGATTCCAGTCCCCTCCTATTAAAACATTATCAGATGGGTACCTTACTTTAGTTTCGGAGATCATATTAGAAATATCTTCTAATAATTTCTGATTTTGTGCTGCATTATTAAATCCATAAATATTAATTAGAATGAAAAAAATACCATCAATTTTTAGTACCACCATCAACCAGTGCCCACTTCCATCAGCTTTATGAACGATGACTTCCCCAGGACATTTGTTGAAACATATTGCCACTCCTCCAGAACGGTTAGACCCATGGCTGAAAAAAATCTTCTCCCCCCATTGATTAGTCCAGAAAGATGCATCCGAGTCCGAAGAATGAGTCTCTTGTAGAAACACACAATTAGCTTTCTGCCCTTTACAAAATAAAAAAACTGCTTTCCTTTTAACAATGTCCTTTAAGCCCCTAACAAAGAACCGAAGATTATTTTGTCCTTAATCATTACGCAAAAAAAAAAAAAAAAAAAAAAAAAAAAACGAAAATTAGAGAACTATAAAACCAAAAATCGAACCACTTGTAGGCTCACTCAGTCACTGTATGAACCGCGACTTTCAAATAGAGCTCTGGTGTCCCATTGAAAAGTTTCCAACTAAATTACCTGATTGACACTTATAAATGTATAATTTCACCCGTCAACGTCGATCCGTCGTCCTTCAATGAAGCCATATGGACCGCGAAAGAACGCAACCTTTCCTGCCCTCCTTGCTTGATCAATTTGAGGCCAAAGCTTTCGTCTGTCTTCCAAATCCTCTCGAGGAAGCATCTCCGCGAAACGAACTCCTTCCGTCTTGCAAATAGGAGAATTTTTGCTTCGACGCCAGATTTCATCCTTCACCCGTCTTTGAGTGAACAGCACGATGACATTCCTGTTTTTATTGTCTATCCTTCTTCCCAGCCTATGGACAATGTCAACAGCCTCTTCCATCTTTCCCTCCATCTCAGGTGCAAACTTGCTTAGAATCTGAATGACACGTGATCTGATAGCTTCATCTTTTTTTTCTTCAATGCCTTTGATACGAAGACACCATCTCATTCTATATCTTTCCTGTTCTCTCACCCTCTCCTTTAGATCATCGTTGTCCTTGCGAAGAAGCTCATTTTGAATCTCCAAGTCCTTGACTCTTTTCTTGCACTCATTTACCTCTTCTGTGTTGAACTGAATCGCCTTTGTTAAGCTTGCAATCATGGCGCTGCTTTGCTTAGTTTGCTCGCTTAAATCCGCCAGCTTCTCACCCACCCTCCTTTCAAGTTTTAAAATTCCCTCCAAAATGGTTTCGTTGGAGATTTCCGCCTTCTCACTGTCAGCTGTAGGCTTGACCTTTTTTTCCGCAGGATTCTTACTTGGCGTTGCAGGAAGAGAGGCCTCACCGCGTCCTCTTTTGCTGTTTACAGAGACCTCCATTGCGTAGTCGTGCTCCGTTTCTCTGGCCTCAACTTTCTTTTCAATATTAGGCGACAGATCTTTTCCTTTGGGGTCTAGTTTTAGTTTAGCAGGTTTAATTAGTTTTTGTGAAGTCATCGCGTGACAAATCAGTTGGAGTTACTTACTTCAGACAAACTTTTGGGAACAACTATAACGAGCTTCAGAAAACACGACTGCTCAACTCGCCATCTTCGTACCGCCGCCGATTTATGGATATCTATCTATGCCAGCACGTCCCAGCCGGGTTCGTCACTTATTTGGTTCCCCTGGAAACATTTCCGTTGTGGTCCGTGTTATTTGCAGCGCGTTTATGTATTTGTGTTGTGAGCTTTTGCAGCGCGTTTCTGTATTTGGTGGTGTTGTGAGTATTTGGAGCACACATGTGTTGTGAAACTGATGAAGATGTTTTCTTAATTTGCGGGTGTTTTTTTTATTTGCATGCGTTTTTTTCTATTTGTATGTGTTTTCTTCTGTTGCAGCGTGTTGAGCTCTCTCGGCCACCGTAGTACGTGGGGGACTGTAGCTGCAGGCTCCAAGTCTGCAGCTACTACTCAGCCATGGTTTGAGCGAACACTCACCTATTTTGATAGGAGGTTGCTGTTGATCCATGAAAGCACCACTATAACCTTCTTTCGTCAAATCAATCAGCTGTCGTTTCAAACATAACATGAGGACAAAGTGTATGAGTGATTTATGTGTGGATTGGCTTGATGATTTATTTATTTTCATATTGTAACACTGCATCCGGCGGCGATTAAATAAAATAAAAAATAAAAGCGTGTGCGCGCATTACTTTTATTATGGTAATTTCAGAAACAGCAGAGACCCACTTCCTTCCTTCTTTTTTCTTCGAGTTGCCCAGAACTGTGATAATTTTAAAAAAGATCTCACGTTTTGAGACTGTTTTGTACTTTGTTATCCTTATTACTCATAGTAAGTGTCTGTGGCAGTGGTGTATTACTTTGAATAATTTTTTTTTTTTTTTAAAGGACACATTTTAAGTCCTTGTTTTATTTAAGATGTGTTTACAGCATAATTATTTGCAATGTCCTATACTATATGAATAGTCTACCTCATATGAAACCACTTCATTGCAGCGTTTTGGAGATATGACATTGTTTGATTTCAAAGGCCTATAAAGACCTAATTTCTAATAAGTAGAAAAAACGAATGGCCAGTTGTTATAGGGGACGTCCGACATATGCACACCTCATTAAACCATTTTACTGCAGCATTAGGTGGAATATAGAAACCATATAATGTCTGTCTAAACTCAGCAACAAAGTATCTTCTGTTTTATTACAAGGAACATTAATTAGACACTTTAGACAAGATAGTTGTTCTTGTGACCCTGCTGCCCCAATAAGCATTTCTTGTCAATTTTTTACACATTCATTTAACAATTTCTATAGTATTGCATTCTTCTCTTGGCATTTAAATATATAAAACATTTTTTAAAACTTTTTTAGTGTGAGTTAAATATCTTTTTGGCCCATCTTATCTGTAAAATAAAACCTGCGTAATAACTATGCACATCTGAATATAAGGCCTTTTTGACTTGGAGCCCTCGTTAACAATTATATATCACATTATCACCTATAAATGATTATATACAAAATTACTAGTGGTTATCAAGATTGATGTGTTTTGGAATTGGTATAATGTGCTTGGAAAATAAAATATGATTAGAATATTGGTGTAACTAATAATATGTATGCACTGCATATTCCTTCCTATATCTATACTGTTCATAGACAACCCGGCTGCAGAATAAATGAAACATGTATACTGTAAATATGGGTTTTTTACTATAGCATGAATAAATGGGAACTTTTTCAAAAAATTGCACATGCCGTTGGGGTCACTAGTAAAGTTTCTACCACTAGAGCTCACATTTCTTACTTCACTTAACTGTTACAACTGACGTTAATCAACTATATTATAGAGTGTACAAGTTTCAAAGATTAACATCACTTACACACAGTAACTTTGTAGTAATTTATTGCACTTAAGTAATTGATTATATCATAAGCAGTGCATGTCCGGCTGTATGGATAGTCACTAACATTTACAACAGAACTTTGTAATGTTATAACATTCTTGGTATCTCCTTATAGCATAATTCATAATTAGAATTCCTCATCTGAGGGTTATATGTGTAAATTTAGGAATGTAAAAAAAACATGCAGGAAGACACTATTTCTCTGCAGCAGGACAGATCTCCACGCTACTGTTAGTGACCCGTATTCCATACCAGCCTGCCCAGAACTGTGTATCCACCCCTCCATGAGTGAAACGAATAAACCGAACCCCACGTCCATAATCCTTAAAGACGTGTGTCATCTGAAATAAACAAAAACAAATGCAGACTTTGACTTTTAGTTTGATAATAGGAGAATAATTGTAAGTATTATTCTACTTACTTGACACCACGGCTCATCGTTCCACTGTTGAAAGAAAACTTTTTCAGGCTGAAAGGATTTGATGGTTTTTTTCTTCTGATCAAGCAACTCTACACAGACCTCATATTGACACCCACAATCAAAGCGTGGCGCATACCTGTAGGTAAGACATTTCATAATTGTGCTTCCATATTAGAAATGGGTTTGTACCTAACACAGGTACTGCGTTCTCAAAGGGATAGTTCACCCAAAGATTAAAATTTTGCTATCATTAATGTGGAACATAAAAAAGATGTTTTGAAAGTCAACAGGCTCAAAAACAACAACAACAATTTTTCAAAATATCTTTTATGTTTTAACTTTTGAATTGTTTTAACAAAATTACACTTTATGCAGATTATTGCAATAATAATAAAAATTACAGATGTAAAATATAAATAAAAACATCAATATCACGTTGTCATATTGCAACAAGGCATATGTGACCCAGATGGACAGGTCATTCACAAAAATTAATCACATAAAATATGATGTGTGATAGCTAAGATACTGTAGCATGAAATGGGAGTTTGAGTGACTCTCACCAGTCTGATATTTTGATATGAGGTTGCAGTTGATCCATGAAATCACCACTATAACCTTCTTTCGTCAAATCAATCAGCTGTCGTTTCAAACATAACCTGAGGACAAAGTTTATGAGTGATTTATGTGTGGATTGGCTTCATGTTTGATTGAACTTTCTTGAAGGATCTAAAATATCAAACATACCCATAAGATGTTATAAAACATTTGGTGACTGTGTCGTCCGGAAATGGTTTCCTATTTTCCTCGGCTGCCCAACGGTCACCTCCATTCTGTACAATCTCCCATCCTTGAAGATCATCTAATAAGAACATCAGATAAAAACCACAAGCACAAATATTCTCTTTTTTTATACTGATATGTTCTGTACAGTCCTAATTATGTGGCTCACCATCAGCTCTGGGATTCTTGAGCAAGTTCCGTCGCTTCTTAATTATAAAGTAAAACAGGCGCCAGTCCTTTGGGGGTCTGGAAGCATCACAGGGCTGGATCCCCTCTCTCCGACAGCGCTCTCTCCAGTGTGCAGCACTGTCCACCAGCTCCTTCCACTCACGACACACCAGCCGACAGACTCGCACCACCTGATGTTCAGGCAGGTTCAGTAGGATCTCCTCAACGACAGCTAGAGGAACATCTGGCTGCAAAACTGTGCACTGACAGAGAAAGAAAGATTAGCCTACTTTTCAGTTCTGATCCTGCTGGAAAATCCAGCTGTAGAACATGGTTGCTGGTTTCTAGATGGTCATCAACTACAATGTTCCAGAAACTAGTTTGCCCACTTCATACCTGTATGACCAGCTGATGGATGGCTTATAGAGTGGTGAAGGGCTGACGTCAAAACCGGGAAGACTGGTTCCCTCGAGATTTTCCTATGGGGTTTTTCATTTTATGACTAAAATAAAGCCTGTGGTAAACATAACTTGACGATACTCTTAGGTTTTGTTCTACAATGTAAACTGCGCACACACATCCCAAACTGTCTAGCCTAGTTATTAGAAACATACGTTTTCGAAAATAAACATAGCTGCTTCAAAAATCGCGTAGGCTACGCTATGGGTGTGTGTAGTTTAATTTGTATAACAAAATCCAATTATCACAAGTTATGTTTATCACCACGGACTTTTTTGTGCTCATAAACTGAAAAATTCCATTAAAACCCCATAGGAAAATCTAGACTAGTCCAAGTCTTCCGGGTTTTGAGGTCATCCCTGCATCCCTTGGACCAGCTAGAAACCAGCAAACAACTGAAGAAGAAAAAAAGAAATGAAACCACTGTGTTCCAAACACATCTACCGTATTTAACTGGATTTTCCAACAGAAAAGTCAGTCCATTTCTGCATTATGTCTAGGCCAGTTTGATCAGTTCTCAACTTACTTCGCCTGAACTGCATTGCCTCGAAGCAACATGAATGTGCTCGCTCTCTGACTGACCCATTCTTGTTTTTTGATAAGACATTGGTCCTTTATTTGACACGTTTGTGCGTCTGGACCTAACGTTACGCGTGGAAACACGGAAGTTATGTATCATAGCCTGACGAAGTTACAGTAAAACGCAGATACACAAATAGCTAACTGCGCATCGTTCTTCTAAACAGCGATAACGACTGTTATTGCAGCAGGGCTCTAATCTGCTTTTGGAAAACTGGAATATTTTGGCAGCGGAGCGTCTTGACGACTCACTAGCACCGGCTGACGCTGTCAGAGCTGATCCGTTATAGGCTAACGTTACTTATTTCCAGCTTAGAGCTCCCGCAAACGTACCAGGATTCTAGTCGGAATCCCAATGTATTCCTTGAGATCATGTGTCGACGACACGTTTCACTATCGACAAATCTGAAAGTATTGTAGAGCATCACAGTCCCGCCCACAGAGAGCCCGAGAGAGCTTTGGTGCCGGTGTTCCGGAAAATTCTATTCCCCTGTTTCCCCTTCAGCGCGCATGCGCAACAGCAAGACGAAAATCATGATCTCACGTCATTATTCCGCGCAAGCTCCTAGCCATATTGTGCAATTGTGCATCGCGGTGTTTTTACTTATTCTCCATCACAGTAATGTACATTTTACTCTGTTTGTTAGATAATCTGCAATTGCATACAGGTTTTAAAGCATAGAATGTATATTTTCAGATGTTTATGGCTCAATCGGATGTAGATAACGTTACACGTGCTAATTCTAGTTATACGTTCTTTTTATTATTATTTTTATTACTGCGTGTGTGTCGGTTTGCTGTAGACATAAATAAACTATATTGCACTGCACAAATAAGTAATCTGTGTTGTTATTCTCATTTACGTTATTTTATGATATTCGTCTACTTGAAGGCCCAGAAAAAGTGGTTCTGTATAGTACATTTTCAGTATTTATAACACACTGTAGTGATGCTGGTGATGTATTTAAGTGGCATCTTCATGTGTAAACACTGTCATCCATCGATCAGTCTCTTACACTGAACACACAGGGGGAACCGTTTTACCTGCTGGCCCAGAAAAAGTGGTTCCCCCACTGCAATATTACATTTTTAAGGAATTCATAACACACTGTAGTGATGCTGGTGATGTATTTAAGTGGCATCTTCATGTGTAAACACTGTCATCCATCGATCAGTCTCTTACACTGAACACACAGGGGGAACCGTTTTACCTGCTGGCCCAGAAAAAGTGGTTCCCCCACTGCAATATTACATTTTGAGGATTCATAACACACTGCAGTGATCCTGGTGATGTATTTAAGTGGCATCTTCATGTGTAAACACTGTCATCCATCGATCAGTCTCTTACACTGAACACACAGGGGGAACCGTTTTACCTGCTGGCCCAGAAAAAGTGGTTCCCCCCTCCCGTCTCCCACCCCCTTTCGTTCCCCCCTTTAGTATTTATAACACACTGCAGTTATGCTGGTGATGTCTTTAATTGTCATCATGTGTAAACACTGTCATCCATCGATCAGTCTCTTACACTGAGTGGATCCCACCATATTATATTCCCGCCAGATTTCTTTTTACCCATCCCCCACCTATGCACATTTGACTTTATAACACAAACGCGCACTTTTATTGATAAATTGATGTAGGCCAATTCAAAATGATTTCAAAGAAACACAAGGCATCTCAAGTGAACCTTTTATTAACAGTAGAATATATTTACCAACACATGAACATTTCTTTTAATCAACTCAACTCTCTTTCAATACAAGGAACACATAGGACGTGCTATATGTAATACATGACAATATAAGTCAGATTTACAACAGTGAGATAACTTGTGAAAAAATCAGTTTTTAACATTTAGTTGAGCCTCCACTGTTCCTTCCTCTTTGCATGTGCAGCTACTGTCAACTCTTTGACGGCACGATAATAATCACCCTGTCCAGCTTGTTTCCTCTGCCGTTGCCTGTGTGTATATGTACATTTATTGATATTTATTCATAATACAAATACACATACACAAACATACATTTATATATACAGTATGTATATTTACACACACACGCATACACACATGCACACACATGCACACACACACACACACACACGCACACACACACGTGAATAATATATCTATATGAAGCCACTTTCCAGAAACATTGTGATGCTGACTTCAACTCAGGCCTATAGATAAGATACTATAGATACTGCCTACTGACAAAACTGGCACATCCTGACATTACTGACATCATATACTCTCACAGTTATACCTTTCCCTCCTCTTGGCTAGGTTCTCCTCTCTAGCTGCAGGATCTGCCCTTAGCTTTGCACGGAAACGTCCACCCCTCTCCTTACTAGAAAGAGGCATCTGTAATTATGTGAAAAAATGCTTAAAATAGGCAGAAATATATTATATATGTTAATATTAATTCATAGTAGTTGTACAAACTATATATGTGATATAACAATTAAGAAATAACTAAATAACTCAGTTAAATGCTCTGTGTCATATGGTATAACAAGTCATACGGTAAAATCGTTTGTCTGTATGACATTTTTTGTTTGCCCTTATGACAGTTTTATGCTTTGTCTTTTATAACAGACAGTTGCTTGGCCACCTCCTTCCACCTTTACCCTTGACCTTGACTTTAAACTTTATATTTCACCTGTAAATCAATATTTGTTCAAATTTTAAATGTATTAAACCCTTTTTTGACGTTTGACCATATGACACCCAAATCTGTGACACATGGTAACACACTTGGAAAAGGTGAAATTACCTCAAATGTAGGAGCAAAATCTTAAACTTACCTTCAACTTGGCTGGTCTTCAGGGGTCCTCTGAGTGATGTCATCAAATGTCACATGACTTAAGTCATTAATATTCAGTTCCAAAATGGCTTCTAAACTTTGTTTTACCGTATGACATAGGGAAAATGTGTCTTTGCGGAACAATTTGTTTTAGATACTAATGACATTTCTTAAAGGTGTATCTTATTATCCTTATCTTAAGACTTGAAAAAATATGCCAAATAATTTTTTTTATCATTTTTAAACATTTTTTATAATTTTAAATGCAATTGTCTTAAATAACTTTAAGTGAATTCCGTTTGACCGCATGACATTTGACCACATTAATAGTCTAAAAGTTACCTATTTTTGAAATTTTCACACAATTATGAACAGTGAGGAGGACAAATGATGTGAGATTAAAACATATATATCATTTTAAACCTATTTTATATAAATATATAATATTTATTGCTCCTGGAAGTGCAAATCAGTGCGGCACGTCACTGACCCTTATGTTTCTGTCTGACATTTAAATACAGATAAGTACTTTTATGCTTGTTAAGGAGACTAAAAAAATTTGTTCAAAAGTCACGTAACACAGTCTCATAAATGTAAATAATGTGGCTGAAGGACACATGAGATTACAAGAGAATTTGTTAATATTACCCTCAGGTGCTCTTCGGTCACTTTTGACCGAAACATTTTCTGTTTTGAAACTGTAAAAATCACAGCTTCTTCGGAATGTTACGAAACTTGGTGACTTATGTCATAGGTATGTGAACACATAAAATTGACAAAAAACACAAAACAATCTACAAATGCAGATGCAGGAAAAAAGTGCTCGACAATGAAGGGCAAAACATGAGTGCAAAACATACACATTCACCCACCCACACACACATACAAACACACTTTTTATACACATACACATACACACCAATGAATTGTGACCGATCATAGGAAATTAATGGGAAATTCACAAACAACTTCTCTACAAATCGGCCACAATGCAGAAAAAAAACACATCAATAGTGAAAAACATAACATATTTATTTAATATATATAGATATGATATAATAAGTATTACAATATATTAAGTGGAGCATCATCGCATAAATTGTGGATTCATTTTTAATTTGTAAAAACTGTTAAAAATATTTTGTACTAAAGACAATTTTTAATTTTTAGAATGTGGTGGAAATGACAACTAACTAACGTAAATGTATAGAAAAGTTAGTTTTTTAGGAGCATGCATACACACGCTACCCAAACACACATGCACATACACACACACGCACACTAAAACACACAAACTATTTTGAGTATTACAAACATTCTTTTCACATAGAGAAACTTGATCCTACCCTGAACTGCATCTAATATCCATTTGACACACACACACGCACACACGCACACGCACACACACACACACACACACACACACACACACACACACACACACACACACACACACACACACACACACACACTCAATAATCTGATATGATTACAATATTACAGAGAAAACTAGAGTAAAGTTTTATTCTAAGAACAGTTATTTTTATTTTGGGGTTAGTTGATACTTCGAGGTAAGTTTTTTTCAACATGAAACACAAATAGTTCTGTTGTTAGGGAAAAGAAAGGTGACCTCTCAAAAATACTAAGTGCATGACATCCATGATTTTTTTAATTTTTTTTTTTATAGATGGAGTACTGTTTTATATCCGCCATAAGGGCACAGAAAAACAGGTGAAAGTAAAGGTGGTCAGAGGTGCTGCAGAAGCAGACAGCATTTTTAAAGAATTCCATGCCAGTGAGGCAGGTGGGCATAGTGGCAAGGAGAAGACAATACATGCCATTTCTAGCAGATATTATTGGCCTGGGATGTCAGTTGACATCGAAAACTGGGTGAGTTTTACTGACATTTTGTTACATTGTATAAACAGTGCCAGTTCCTATAAAAAAAGTATGAAATAATTACTAAATAATGTTTTTTATTCCTCTCTTCAGATTAAACTGTGTTTTGCGTGCCAGGCGAATAGACCTATCAAACTCCAGGAAGAGTACACTCCAATAATTGTGTGTCTTCTTCTTCTTCTTCTTCTTCTTCTACAAATGTTGTCCAAAAATACATTGCCTGCTTTGTTTGTGTAGGTGACTGAACCATGGGAGTTGGTAGGCATGGACTTAATTGGCAAGTTGTCAATGACTTCAAGTGGGAATCAGTACATTTGCGTACTTATAGACTACTTTACAAAGTGGGTGGAGGCTTATCCACTTGCCTCCAAAACAGCTGAGGAGGTTACAACGTGCGTTGTAAAAATGTTTTATCGTTTCGGGGCGCCGAAAAGAATACTCACAGACCAAGGCAGGGAGTTTGTGAATCAGGTTTGTATTTGCATTTGCTCAACTGTTTACTTTGTTATTAATGTTGTTATATATTTTTTTATTATACCAATATATTTATTTTCTCCAGATCAACAAAGAAGTTTGTTCTTTGTTCGGTATACAGCGCAGTCTTTGTTCACCCTACCATCCGCAAACCAATGGGCTAGTGGAACGAATGAATGGCACAATACAGAGGTAAGATTAGTAATTGTAAAAGTGAGGAGACGTTGGTGACATCATCTGATATTCATGTATACACCTATATGTTAAGAGGACCTGATAACACGGACAATGAGTGTTCATACATTGGTAGACATGAGTGCGGTTCATAGTACTTTAATAAAGCAGTGTTTTGCTTCAGTTATACTCCTCCTGCCCAAACGTATAAGCAGTAGCCATATAGCATTAAAGTAGAATTGTTTTTTTTTCCCCAGCGCGCTTGGAAAACTGTGTCAGGACAAACCACAAACATGGGACAAATACCTTGATGCTGTGCTCTTTAACATCAGGTCCAAAAAACAACTGACTACACAGTATTCACCATTTTATCTGATGTTTGGAAGAGAGGCACGCTACTTCTCAGAAGTTCCTGAATCTTTTAGTGTGAGTTAATTCACTGCATCTTGTTTTAATAATTTTTTAATATCTACTTTTATAAATATATAATTTCCTATTATTGTCTAGGTAACTGAAACAGTGGAAGATGTGCTCCAGGAAGAGCTTATCAAGCCCGCTATACAGATGCAGGACAAAGTGTATGAGGCAGTTAATAAAAATATGCAAGCCTCCAGGGAAAAAATAAAAGCAAAAAAAAAAGCTTCAAGGGCTTTAGTTCACACCTTTGTTCTTGGGGAAAAGGTGCTCAGAAGGAACATCCGAAGTCAGCAGAGGAAAGGAGGGAAGTTAGACAGAGATTTTCTGGGGCCCTTCATGATTGCTTCCTTACAAGGCAAAAGTGCAGACTTAATTAGTGATGATGGAGTGGAATTCAAAAAAATAAATCTAGATCACTTGGTCCCATTTGTGGAGGAAGTAGCTCGAGTTCCTCACAAACTCAGAAGGTCTGACACAGTGAACCCAGCGCCTCCGGTCCCAGGCACGTTGCCCCTGGTCCAAAGCCCAGCGCCTCCGATCCCAGGCACAGTGCCCCTGGTCCAAAGCCCAGCGCCTCCGGTCCCAGGCACAGTGCCCCTGGTCCAAAGCCCAGCGCCTCCGGTCCCAGGCACAGTGCCCCTGGTCCAAAGCCCAGCGCCTCCGGTCCCAGGCACAGTGCCCCTGGTCCAAAGCCCAGCGCCTCCGGTCCCAGGCACAGTGCCCCTGGTCCAAAAGGCCAGTGCCTCCGATCCTGGTCCCAGGCACAGTGCCCCTGGTCCAAAGGCCAGTGCCTCCGATCCTGGTCCCAGGCACAGTGCCCCTGGTCCAAAGGCCAGTGTCTCCGATCCTGGTCCCAGGCACAGTGCCCCTGGTCCCGGTCTGTGATATTGAGAAAAGTAAGTTGCATCTTAAATATAGTATTTAATATAGTATCTCACGCTCCTGCATCCAGTGCTTCACAGCTGGAACTTCCAAAGGCTCACCTGACCAGGGAAACAGGGATGGTTGGTAACTGGGTATACACTGGAACGGTGTGAGACCGGTGGTGGCTTGACTGAGAGAGTTTTGTGTATACTCAGCCCAGGGTAGGTATTTGTTCCAAACAAGAGTTTGGACGTTACCAGAGGTCATACTGCCACAACCATCAGCACAGATAGTTGTGGCAGAAACAAACATATTGGACGTTACCTCTGGTAACGTCCAAACTCTTGTATCTTGCACTCAGTTTACCCATTTGATTGTGTTTGAGTCCTTGACGATATGGCCACAGACAAATGTCCCTGCTTCAGATGAAATAGTTAATCATGTACTGAAGAGAGCATTAGCAGGTGCATCTAGTGCTGATGGCATGGTTGAATCCGTGACAATTATAATATATTATGTATTACAATTATATTATATTTTTTCAGTTCTGAACCAAGGTAATTTATTGTTATTGTTGTAATTTATTCCTTACATAATTTTCGCAGGCATCAATTCAATTTGGTCTGGCAAAAATGTTTGTGTCCTGATGGCCAAAATTGGGCCATACAAAATTTTTGCCATGGACATATCAAAGGTTGCACCTGGCAGGGAAGTGGAGAGTGAGGTACAGTATTCAGCATTTTCAGTCTAAAGAATACTAATATACAGTATATAAAACATTTACACACACACACACACACACACACATACACACACACACACACACACACACATATATATATATATATATATTCAAAACATGTAACAATCCAGGACCAATGTAACACCAATATGTTTGTTTCTCTGAAGGTTATTAATGCACACATTTATATGTTGGTGAGGAAGCATAACCAGGATAACGAGGACCAGGCATACATGATAGACTCCTACGCAATGACTAAAATATGGGAAGGGTCATATCACACCTTAAGCAGGGTAACTTTATCGGACTGAGACTATGTAATAAATATTTTACAAAACAATGTCCTTATCTGATTTAACAATCTTTTCTAATGATGATGATTCATTTTCTTTATTGGTTATTTTCTGTATTGCTTTATTAATTTGATTTAGTAATCTGTTTTTATTATTATTGTTATTTTAGTGTGATCCACGCCAGTATAAAGTTCTTCTGGGTGTGATAAATGAGCATGATCACTGGACTATTGCTGTGAGTATCCATGAATACACCTCACAATGAAGTCCATAGAAAGTTGCAATCAAATCTGATTAAACTTGTATCAAATGTAAGTCTTGCAAATATGTGTAACATTTAATGTCCAATGATGATGAAGGCAAACAAGGTACTAAACAACAAAACATTTTAGTCAATAAAGCAAAACAGATAATCTATCCTTTCTATAAAAGCAACAGTTTTGAAAATTATTTTCAATATGTAGCAACTAATATACAGGTTGTGATTTGTTTAATTTTCAGGCCATTTATCCATCCCAAAAAAGAACAATTTTTTTGGATCCTATGGGAGAATCATCACACAAACTGCATAAGTGCCTGGAAACCACTAAGTAACAAATGCAAAGAATATTTAGTATCTTTCTTATAGGTACAATGGAATTGTTACATGAATTGATCAATTTTCTTTGTAGAGCCTTTATGAGGAGTAAAGGCTGCAAAGTGTCAAGGTGGACGTGTGACACAGTTCATCACCCTGTGCAACGTGACGTCACATCTTGTGGTGTTTTTGTATGTAAGGTAAGCATAAAATAGATTGTTAGATTGTAATAAGTGTGTTTAGTTATGTTTATTTGAAATACTACTTTTTAGTTTGCAGAAAAAATCCTGACAGGCCAGTCAATAGTCTTCGCAAACACAGAAAAGGCAGTAAACCTTTTAAGAAAAAACTTGGCAGTGAAGCTTATGCAGGAATCAGGTAAATGCTGGTAAAGGGGTATTACTTTAACAAACTGCAAAAAAGTTCAGTTTCCAATGAGTATTTAAACAGTGCATTACATATCGACAAGTACAAATATTCTTGTTCTTTATGTTTAACCACATTGTGTTTTTAATATTATGATTTAATTAAAGAAGAAATGGTCAACTAATGCAGAAACCTATGCAATTCTAGTGTTTCGGTATAGTAAAACATGCACAAATCAGAATAAATTCCAAAAGTCTTTTTAGTAAGAATAGGAGAAATATGCAGGTGACAAATCAACAGAGCAACTGCACAAAGAAACAAAGGGCTTAAATACACAGATAGAGTAAATCAACTAGAACAGTAACAGGTATGCCATTCAATTAAAAACCAAGGAACACAGACAAAACTGGACATAAACAGTTAATGCTATTATAATGAGTAAGTATATTTTTGAATATAATGTTAGCATTGTGATACTTAAATTTGCTCATTCTTTTCTGCTTCCAACACGTCAACATTGAGAACTGACTGTTCACCTGCTAACTTATATATACTGACATGTATGGAGGACCAGCTCTACCATATTTAAAAATAAATACAGAAATAAATAAATGCTCAATAAATAAATAAGCATACAATTAATTGCCCCAAAAAACAATAAACAAATAAATGTAGGTAGAAATTAAATTATACAGTGAGACATAAATGTATATATCTCTTAATTAGCTTCTTTATTTATTCACATTTGTAATAATTACCTTATTTATTTATATGCATGTTATAATATTTTTGTCTGTTTTATTCTTCCTTTGTATTTTTTTACCCTATTTATTTCTTCAATGCTATTTATTTATGCCTGTCGTTTTTACATTTCTGTATGCATTTCTGCCTCATTATGCAAATGAGGAGGGGCTGTGTCTTAAGGGGTCAACTTCTGCCCATTGGTTGGTTAGCATTTTACTGCATCAGTCATGTCATCAAATATGGTAGAGCTGGTCCTCCATAGACATGTGCCACTGTAGCAAGATAATGTTATTCACTTCACCTGCCAGTGGTTTTAATTCTATGGCTGATTGCTTTATGATTAATCCAGTGTCTAAATGTTATTGACACTCTGTACACTTTTGTAGAAGATTTGAGTGATCTCTGTAGGTTCTGTGGAGAAGAAAATCTAAGTGACCCAGTCTTGCCACCTGCTTGGGTAATGGGACTTTTTTTAAATTAGTTGTTAGTTTTTTTTTTTTTTTAAATAGTTGTAACAGATTAATCTAATCTAATGTTGAAATAAAATTATTTTGTGACATTATATTTTATGATCATTCAGATTGCCTGTGATGGATGTGACAGGTGGTACCACCAGTCATGTGTTGGCAACCCACCAGCAGAGGCAGATTATTATTGCCCAGCTTGCACTACATAGACCAAGGTAAATTATAGACCAAGATTTTTCCTTAGCTTGTTTAGGCTCTCTATCCTGCACATGCTCTCTGACACAACTGTAAACTATCATTTATCGCAGTGTTCATCCACTGCATTTGCGCTCATGAAAATTACACCCGTTGATCCTTTGCTATGATCTCTCCGCTATTTAACTCTCTGTTTTTCCACCTCTTTGTCAGTTTATTGTTTGACTGTGGTGTGCATGCTATTTATAGACTCTCTACTTTGTGATTTTCCCACCTTGTCCAGTCTAGCCTAGTCCTGTCCTTTCCTGTCTTGTGTGTCCAGCGTGAGCTCTGCTCAGTGAAGCTGCCTGCAAGACTGCTTCTCTGTGCTACTGAGTCTGCGCTCATATGTCCCTAAGTGTCTCCTGTCTACAAGCATATCTCTTACACTCCGCTTGTTTGCTGCCAGGCCATTTTTGAGTTTCCTTCTCTAGTTCTGCGTCTGCCAAGATGGCCGTTGAATAGCAGACTGCCAGACTGCCAGACTGCCTTATGTCACTGAACAGTAAATCTCAGTAACCAGCTTTCGCTTTTTGGTCCTTTCTCCACATTGCGACAAAGCTGAATTGTGAGTTTTCGAAAGTGTGTATGTTGTTGAAAGTATGTAAAGTGTGTAGGTTTTTTTTTTTGTTTAATAAAAAACGTTTATAGTTTAACAGATTGAGTGAAGTGTTATACATCCCCTATTATACACTTAAATACATCACCAGGATCACTGCAGTGTGTTATGAATCCTCAAAATGTAATATTGCAGTGGGGGAACCACTTTTTCTGGGCCAGCAGGTAAAACGGTTCCCCCTGTGTGTTCAGTGTAAGAGACTGATCGATGGATGACAGTGTTTACACATGAAGATGCCACTTAAATACATCACCAGCATCACTACAGTGTGTTATGAATTCCTTAAAAATTTAATATTGCAGTGGGGGAACCACTTTTTCTGGGCCAGCAGGTAAAACGGTTCCCCCTGTGTGTTCAGTGTAAGAGACTGATCGATGGATGACAGTGTTTACACATGAAGATGCCACTTAAATACATCACCAGCATCACTGCAGTGTGTTATGAATACTGAAAATGTACTATACAGAACCACTTTTTCTGGGCCTTCAAGTAGACGAATATCATAAAATAACGTAAATGAGAATAACAACACAGATTACTTATTTGTGCAGTGCAATATAGTTTATTTATGTCTACAGCAAACCGACACACACGCAGTAATAAAAATAATAATAGAAAGAACGTATAACTAGAATTAGCAAGTGTAACGTTATCTACATCCGATTGAGCCATAAACATCTGAAAATATACATTCTATGCTTTAAAACCTGTATGCAATTGCAGATTATCTAACAAACAGAGTAAAATGTACATTACTGTGATGGAGAATAAGTAAAAACACCGCGATAAACAATCATTGCACAATATATGGCTAGGAGCTTGCGCGGAATAATGACGTGAGATCATGATTTTCGTCTTGCTGTTGCGCATGCGCGCTGAAGGGGAAACAGGGGAACAGAATTTTCCGGAACACCGGAAGTAAATTTCCCATTCATTTCCCCCATTGACGTTTTGGAAAATCCGTATCTAAAGAGTTTTAGAGCATGTCTGAGGATAACCAGCTACGGTTGAACTCATAAGCATACAACATATCATTTCGAGTGAAAAAACGAAGAGAAAATCCAAAAAAAGTAAAAGGTACAGACTGTGTAAAAATTTTCATTTCCGAGCGAAGAAACTACTCATCCCATAAACCACCGCGCCTCACTGAAGTCGACTGAAGAGCCACAACCGCGAAAGAGCCTTTTGAGCGACTTCCAAATCTGACGACGGCCACGTGAACTTTTTCCTCCAGTGAATTTTATATAATGAATGTGCAGGGAATCTCCTTTTCCTCTAATTTCTGAAGCATGTAAAACGCATTTGCAGCTGCACAGCTAACACATTGAGCATTTGGCTCGCTCATAGGCTGTGCTGCGGCAACTGCAGATCTAAATAGAACTGCAGATAATATTTATATCTCTCTCTCACTCTCCTTTGAAGATATAAAATATGGTATTGAAAGATAAACCTCTCATCCTGACTTTTCTGAACCCTCTAGGGGAGAAGGGCAACTGGTCCCTTTTTCTCCTTTCCTTTGTCTACGGGAGAAGCAGTTCTTGTTTCAGCACACATCTGTTTAACATACACCATGTGTGTGTTTCTTGGAAAGCAGCCCAGATAGGGGTCCCAGTCCCAGGCAAAGATGGGAAAAAACTTGCTTTTCTCTTTTTCTCACAACAGATTGGCTGTTCATAACGACTCGGTTACTAACGTAACCTCGGTTCCCTGAGAGGAGGGAACGAGTATTGCGTAATAGCTTACGCTATGGGAAAACTCCTTTTCTCGAGAAATATTGAAGTCTTTATGTAAAACGCATTGCAGCTGCACAGCATACAGCAATGAGCGAGGCAGCTCGGTCATTGGCTGTGCTGCGGCAACTGCACGAACCTATGACGGGGCGACTCTGAACCCGCTTCCAATGAGCGTGCTTCGCGCCCACGCGCGTCAGAGCCCGCCAAGATGGGCGTGGCCAAGGGCTATATATTGGGCGCCCCGTCTGAGTTCTTTAGGTTCAATCGACTGAAGCAAACTGACCAAGCACAAGCACGGCAGCTTACGCAATACTCGTTCCCTCCTCTCAGGGAACCGAGGTTACGTTAGTAACCGAGTCGTTCCCTTTCGAGAGGTTCCTCCTATTGCGTAATAGCTTACGCTATGGGAACGCCATGTAAAACGCCGTGCGTGCTGACTTCGCTCTATTAAGTCGGAGGCAGATGCCTGAGCCTTTAGGCAAAGTAATTATCCAACGAGCCAGCCGAAGGCGGGTTTTATAAAGGACAACGTGGAACGGCCCAATGGGCGTCCAGAGAAACACACAAGCACATTTTTATGTACTGTCATGCATGAAAAATCCTCTACATCAGTTAGAGACGGATTCTATGAGGGAGGAGACAATGCTCAGCATGTACACACTCCAGCCTATGCATAGTTAGACCGACAGTATGTTAGAGTGCAATGAGGGGACCTGTAGGTTATAAAACCTGATAAATGTTGACGGTGAGGCCCAGCCTGCTGCCGCACAAATATCTTGAATGGGTATCCCACTCGACCACGCCCACGAGGAGGCCATGCCTCTCGTAGAGTGAGCTGTGATGCCCAAGGGGCACTGAAGGCCCTTGGCTTCATAAGCCAGCGCTATAGCATCAACTATCCAGCGCGATATTCTTTGCTTTGAAACAGCGAGACCCTTGGTGCGGCCGCCAAAGCATACGAACAATTGCTCTGTCTGTCTCAACAGGGCAGAACGTTCCAAATATACTCTGAGCGCCCTGACCGGGCAGAGTAAATTAGCGTCGCTTTCGTCTGCTGGAGACGATAGCGCGGCCAAAGATATCACCTGTGCTCTGAAAGGTGTAGAGAGCACCTTAGGAATATACCCGTGTTTTGGCCTGAGGACAACCCTGCTGTCGTTAGGTCCAAACTCCAGGCAGGCAGCGCTTGATGACAGCGCGTGCAGGTCGCCCACTCTCTTGACCGAGGCGAGAGCCAGCAAGAGAGCAGTTTTGAGCGAGAGCTGTTTAAGGTGCACAGTTCGGAGGGGTTCGAACGGGGCACTCTTGAGTGCGTCCAGGACCGTGGCCAGGTCCCAGATCGGCACCGAGGGGGGGCGTGGGGGATTTATCCTCCTGGCGCCCCTCAGGAAACGAACAACTAGGTAGTTTTTTTCCCTAGTGTGCGTCCTTCTACAGGGTCGTGTGATGCCGCTATGGCAGCCACATATACTTTGAGCGTGGAGGGGGTGCGGCCTGCCTCCAACAGCTCTTGTAAGAAAACGAGCACACTCGGTACTTCGCATGTCTCAGGGTTCAGGTTCCTGGATTTACACCAGTCACTGAACACCTTCCATTTCTGGGCATATAAGCGCCTCGTAGAGGGCGCTCGCGCCTCAGTGATGGTTCTCAACACTCCACTGGGGAGGTTCCCGGGAACCCGTTGAGGGGCCACGCATGGAGGGCCCACAGATCGGGGCGGGGATGGAGGATCATCCCGTTGGCCTGCCTGAGGAGGTCTAGCCTCAGTGGAATCGGCCATGGGGCAGATTGCATCATCTGCATCAGTTCTGGAAACCACGTCTGGTTCTTCCAGAGTGGGGCTACCAGGAGCACTGCACATTTCTCCTCCCTGATCCGACTAATGACCTGAGGTAGCATCGCGACCAGAGGGAAGGCATACAACGGGCGGCTCGGCCAGATTTGGGCGAGCGCATCTGTGCTCTTTGAAAAGAAGAGAGGGCAGTGCGCATTTTCCTTGGAGGCAAAGAGGTCGACCTCTGCTCTGCCAAAGGTTTGCCATAACCACTGAATCGTCAGGGGGTGGAGAGACCATTCTCCTGGGCAGGCCAGCTGACAGTCTTGTCTGGGCCCGGGACAAGATAATCTTAGATGGGGCCCCCCCACGATTTTTTTTATTTTTATAAAACACCATATACTTTTACCCAAAATGAATAATAAAAACACGTTTAAATGGGTACATTTTCTATAAATGTCTTCATTTTCTTTTCTGACATAGCCTACTGCAGTTCTTGTTAAAACACACTAGACATGCAAAATCTGTGCATTTTGGGCACTTTTTGTGTGAAATCATATTTATTTTTTGTCCATCAAAAGTGTGCTTTCACTTTTAAGCATGAGCAGCACAGCAAAAATAGACTCGGATCTGACCCATTATCTGTTCACCGATGATGACAGTGATTGACCACTATTTCAAGGACAATTAGGAAGAAAACGAATAAAAAGCTTTTATGTAACTCAAATATTAGATATTTTTTCAACAAATATGCCTATTTTTTTTTTTTTTTAAACAATTATTCCATAATTTAATGAGGGCCCGGTTCTGGGCCCCCCTCCCTACCCTGGGCCCGGGACAACAGACCCGTTTGTCCCCCCCTGTCGGCGGGCCTGCTCCTGGGAGAACTTTGTCTCTGGACACCATGTCCGCTCCCTGGTTCAGAACACCTGGCACATGCGCTGCTCTCAGCGAGCGCAGGTTGCGCTGGGACCATGGGAGGAGCTCCCTGGCCATCGAGTGCAGGTAGCTCGATCTGAGTCCACTCTGACGATTTATATGCGAGACTACCGTCATGTTGTCCGTTCGGACTAGGACGTGCTCGTCCTTCAGGTACAGGAGCAGGGCTCTGAGAGCCAAAGCGACCGCTTTCAATTCCAGACAGTTTATACTTGCGGGAAGAAGGGGGAGGGCCTTTGTCGAGGGGCTTGTCGGCGCCCCTGCAGGAACCACTCGTCCAGTCGGCTGCGGGCGGGTTCTTCCGGGGAAGACCAATCGAGCCCGAGGTCTTCCACGGCCTTAGACAGGATGCGGACGATCTCCGAGTCCATGCTGGAGCCCACGCTCGTGCCCGCTAATGTCGATGGCGCGGGGTCGAAGGACGAACCCGGCCAGTCGTCGGATGCAGCATCACAGGAAAAGCTGTCATCCTTGTCATCGTCATCCCCTGACGCGCCAAACGAGACGAGCCCCATCGCTCCGCTGGAGGGGTGCTGGTCCGCCTGTGTGAACTGGACTGGCGGCGGGGAGTCTTCGGGTGGTGGTGAAGCACGCGGGGATTGGCCCGGCGTGACATCACTGCAAACCACGTGCTCTGGCGGCCTCTGTGAGCGGCGCTTTTTCTTGCGCGGCTCGACCAGAGGGGATGGCAGCACGGAGGAGGTGGGCTCTTTCGCGGTGAAAACGGCGAGGCGAGTGCGCAGCTCGGTGAGGCCCAGGGCGTCACACTCGGGACATCCGCTTTGAGTAAGGGCAGCCTCTGCGTGGTCCGGTCCCAAGCAGCGGATGCAAATGATGTGACGATCCCCGTCCTGAAGAGGGCCTCGACACGAGGCGCAGGAAGGCATTTGAAACAACGCCTTGTTAATTTGCTCTTTTAGAAAGTGTCGCGGGGGCGAACACTGAAAGCTTTGAAAAAGGATATAAGATGATGCGCGCCGGATGGCTTAGCAGAAGGCGATCGAAGGCGGCTGAAGGCGCCGGCGTCCTCGAAGCAGTCCTGCTGTAGGCTTGTCGACGGCGGCGGCGAAAAGACTCCAAGAAATCCGGAGGATCCAGCGAAGAGAAGGTCTTTGCTGAGGGAGATTAAATCTAAAGAACTCAGACGACGGGGCGCCCAATATATAGCCCTTGGCCACGCCCATCTTGGCGGGCTCTGACGCGCGTGGGCGCGAAGCACGCTCATTTGAAGCGGGTTCAGAGTCGCCCCGTCATAGGTTCGTGCAGTTGCCGCAGCACAGCCAATGACCGAGCTGCCTCGCTCATTGCTGTATGCTGTGCAGCTGCAATGCGTTTTACATAAAGACTTCAATATTTCTCGAGAAAAGGAGTTTTCCCATAGCGTAAGCTATTACGCAATAGGAGGAACCTCTCGAAAGGGAACTCTTTCCACAGGCCTGTGTGTCATTCAATGAGTGGAAAAGAAAGACTGAGAATGAGGCATTGAAAAATAGAGTTATAATCTATTTTTAATAGAACAAAACTGTAATGTTTGTGTACTTTTATAGGCCTTCTGATTACACTACATTTCAGCTATTTATTTTAGGCTACATGAATGTCTCCTCATGGGGACACCAGACACTTCCGGGTGACAAGTTGTACTGTAAATAATATAGAATTTTTTACGATGGTATCAATTGTCAGCAGCATCTAAACATATTGTTCATGTCAGTTTTATTCAAGTCCTATACTGTATACATTTCTGACAGTATAGGCCTACATCATTTTACTGTTACTGCAAAGTTAGAACGGGATACATGAAGTACATCTGATTTACATTAGGCTACATATCAGTGGTTTTTAACAATTTATCTCATTGCAGGACATTAGAACTGGGCCTCGGTATAAATTCAGTTATTTTCATTTTCTTTTTTAGGTTTTTACGTCTGCTGTAATGATCAGTGTGGAACCTTACTTTAATTATTTGCTTTGGGAATGATGTTAAACCTACTGACGCAGTTTAAACAATGACATTACATTAATATTAAAGGGGAGGGATGTTTTGCGGATATTGTTTAATCAAAAGTTTATGGTTAAATCAAGATTCCTGAAGCAATGGATTTCGATACAAATGAATATTGACAATAGGGTCATTACTCAGATCTTTTCTACATGTTGAACATTACTGTCATCTGGTGGTCAAAAGATATTAAGCTTCAGTATTCAGTCACAGCAGCTGTTTACATGTGGTCACCTGTCTATGGTGGTCACATGTGATTTTGAATAAATAAAAACTTACCATAAATAAAAAATATCACCATATGGGCAACTATCAATCCATCCATTTGCCAAACCGCCTGTCCTGTTGCTGTAGAGGCAGTAGGCATAGTGCAATAGTGTTATATCACAATCAATTGCTTTAATTTTATTTAATTTTCTTTCTTTTTTTTTTTTTTACAAAGTTTCAAAGGTTTGATGAACATAACTTTGTTCACACACAATAATTTGGAATCACATAAGCAACTGATAATTTAATTTCATACTTATAGTCGCAGACTTAATTTTAACAGTGTAACATACAACACTTACCGGTCACTTTATTAGGTACACCTTACTAGTACTGGGTTGGACCCTCTTTTTCCTTTAGAACTGCCTTAATTATTCATGGCACAGATTCAATAAGGTGCTGGAAACATTCCTCAGATATTTTGGTCCATATTGACATATGAGTCCCAACTTTTTTGAAGTGTGTTGCGGCCATCAAAATCAAAATTTGTTTATATTTAGAAATTATATATATATATATATAATTTCTAAATATAAACAAATTTTGATTTTGATACATTTGCCAAAAATAGAACAAAAAATAGAATAGTGTTTTTAACTATTAAAAAATAAACAAGCGAGCCCAGACCAGATAAGAAAAAGTCAAGCAAAAGTAACGTAACACATTACTAACAAGAAATGAAAGTATAGTTGGGCTAATTTTTTTAGAGTAACACTATATATATATATATATATATATATATATATATATATATACACTCACCGGCCACTTTATTAGGTACACCTGTCCAACTGCTCGTTAACACTTAATTTCTAAGCAGCCAATCACATGGCGGCAACTCAGTGCATTTAGGCATGTAGACATGGTCAAGACAATCTCCTGCAGTTCAAACCGAGCATCAGTATGGGGAAGAAAGTTGATTTGAGTGACTTTGAACGTGGCATGATTGTTGGTGCCAGAAGGGCTGGTCTGAGTATTTCAGAAACTGCTAATCTACTGGGATTTTCACGCACAACCATCTCTAGGGTTTACAGAGAATGGTCCGAAAAAGAAAAAACATCCAGTGAGCGGCAGTTCTGTGGGCGGAAATGCCTTGTTGATGCCAGAGGTCAGAGGAGAATGGCCAGACTGGTTCGAGCTGATAGAAGGGCAACAGTGACTGAAATAACCACTCGTTACAACCGAGGTATGCAGCAAAGCATTTGTGAAGCCACAAAACGCACAACCTTGAGGCGGATGGGCTACAACAGCAGAAGACTCCACCGGGTACCACTCATCTCCACTACAAATAGGAAAAAGAGGCTACAATTTGCAAGAGCTCACCAAAATTGAACAGTTGAAGACTGGAAAAATGTTGCCTGGTCTGATGAGTCTCGATTTCTGTTGAGACATTCAGATGTTAGAGTCAGAATTTGGCGTAAACAGAATGAGAACATGGAACCATCATGCCTTGTTACCACTGTGCAGGCTGGTGGTGGTGGTGTAATGGTGTGGGGGATGTTTTCCTGGCACACTTTAGGCCCCTTAGTGCCAATTGGGCATCGTTTAAATGCCACGGCCTACCTGAGCATTGTTTCTGACCATGTCCATCCCTTTATGGCCACCATGTACCCATCCTCTGATGGCTACTTCCACCATGTCACAAAGCTCTAATCATTTCAAATTGGTTTCTTGAACATGACAATGAGTTCACTGTACTAAAATGGCCTCCACAGTCACCAGATCTCAACCCAATAGAGCATCTTTGGGATGTGGTGGAACGGGAGATTCGCATCATGGATGTGCAGCCGACAAATCTGCGGCAACTGTGTGATGGCATCATGTCAATATGGACCAAACTCCCTGAGGAGTGCTTCCAGCACCTTGTTGAATCTATGCCACGAAGAATTGATGCAGTTCTGAAGGCAAAAGGGGGTCCAACCCGTTACTAGCATGGGGTACCTAATAAAGTGGCCGGTGAGTGTATATATATATTTTTTTTAAATTACCATTACTTTTAAACGTAACTTTCCCCAACATTGCCTGAAAGTACATGACAATACATTTAGGGTACTGTTTAATCCTATGTATGTGTGAATATTTTCCTCTGTTAAAAAGAAGAAACATCATTCAGTATTTGGAGGAGGAGGAGCAACAGAGGCAATCCTCTCATGCCCTGCTGCCTGCTCTCGTAGTGGGCAAAGTGGCACTGCATGGAGCAAGACGGTCTTTTACAAGCTGTTGAAACATTCTTTAAAATTATTTTACATTGTGGACATTCAGCCCAAGCCTGCTTCTGCTGTTTTGCACTTTCTAAAGCACACAATATATTCTGTGCCAGCCTGCCAGGAGGTGTTCCCTAAACTGTCACATGCTTAGGCAGTTTATAACTAAATTAGATGGACTAGCTTTGCTCTGATTTG